>NW_028123179.1:0-253053 GCF_965194805.1 Balaenoptera borealis
ATCTATCCTGACTCTCGGGACCCTACACCTGTTCCTTGGATCTGGCCGGTGCAGCAAGGCCCATTTTCTGCAACTCTGAGCCCCTGAGGGGCGAGGATTGGCTGACCTGGGCAGCCTGACCCGGCCGGCCAGCCCTTCCCAGGTGTGCCTGGGTTGAGGTCAATATAAACACCCCTCCAGGCAGCAAAAGCCTCTGCAGCTGTGCCTGACGCCATATTCTCTGCCCCGTCAGCAGTCTCGGGGTTGGGCTGGTGGGAGGGAGTAGGGCCCACGGCTCTATGAGTGGCCCAGTGTGACTGGGGCTCTGCTGGACTTTCTGCAGGAGTTGCCGGGCTGCCACCTGCTAAAGAAGAGGATGTGTCACCCATACTTGCTGCTGGAATTTCTCCCCGGGCAGAGGTGAGGAAGGAAAAAAGCAGTGGGGGCCGGGACAGGAGGGGTACCTCAGGCAGGGAAATGGAAAGCTTCCAGACGAGCGCCCGGGGCCAGGACCATCCTGGCTGGCCTGCAGGCACCAAGTCGGCCTGCGTGCTGTCGCTGGTGTGACTCCAAGCCCCTTCCTCTAGTTTTTAAAGTCTTTGCACACATTCAGGTGTTTTACCTGGGAAGGGTGGGAAAAGTTCAGCAGCAGCTGGCCTGGGGCTCAGCTCACGTTTACTCAGAGACGCCTCCTCACGGTCCCCCAGCTTTGCAATGAGGACGCTCCTCGTGTGGGGGCTGCTGGCTGCATGGGAGATGATTCCCCACCTGTGACCAACTTCAGAATTGTTTACCCCTGGAGCAAGTGCCCTGATAGGGTTTTCCTCTGTATGACCAGTGGGTTCTGTTTTTTTTTTTTTTTTTTTTTTGGTTCAAGGTAAGTTTTATTCCTCTTTTTGTATTTATGGATATAAGCATGGAAATAATTCATTCATATAAATACGTCTATGGGAAGGACAGAACTTTTTTTCTGTTTTATTTTTTTAAGTATTACTTATTTTTTAATTTTTGAATTTATTTTATTCATTTTTTTATACAGCAGGCTCTTATTGGTAACCTATTTTATACATATAAGTGTATATATGTCAATCCCAGGCTCGCAATTCATCCCACCACCACCACCCTGCCACTTTCCCCCCTTGGTGTCCATACATTTGTTCTCTACATCTGTGTCTCTATTTCTGCCTTGCAAACCGGTTCATCTTTACCATTTTTCTAGGTTCCACATGTATGCGTTAATATACGATATTTGTTTTTCTCTTTCTGACTTACTTCACTCTGTATGACAGTCTCTAGATCTATCCACGTCTCTACAAATGACCCAATTTCATTCCTTTTTATGGCTGAGTAATATTCCATTTTATATATGTAGCACATCTTTTCTGTTCGTCTGTCTATGGGCATTTAGGTTGCTTCCATGACCTGGCTATTGTAAATAGTGCTGCAATGAATATTGTGGTGAATATGTCTTTTTGAATTATGGTTTTCTCTGGGTATATGGCCAGTAGTGGGATTGCTGGGTCATATGGTAATTCTATTTTTAGTTTTTTAAGGAACCTCCATACTGTTCTCCATCGTGACTGTATCAATTTACATTCCCACAAATAGTGTAAGAGGGTTCCCTTTTCTCCACACCCTCTCCAGCATTTGTTGCTTGTAGATTTTCTGATGATGCCCATTCTAACTCGTGTGAGGCGATACCTCATTGTAGTTTTGGTTTATATTTCTCTAATAATTAGTGATGTTGAGCAGCTTTTCATGTGCTTCTTGGTCATCTGTATGTCTTCTTGGGACAAATGTCTATTTACGTCATCTGCCCATTTTTGGATTGGGTTGTTTGTTTTTTTACTGTTGAGCTGCATGAGCTGTTTATATACATTGGAGATTAATCCTTTGTCCATTGATTCGTTTGCAAATATTTTCTCCCATTGTGAGGGTTGTCTTTTCGTCTTGTTTGTAGTTTCCTTTGCTTTGCAAAAGCTTTTAGGTTTCATTTGCTCCCATATGTTTATTTTTTTTTTATTCCATTACTCTAGGAGGTGGATCAAAAAAGATCTTGCTGTGATTTATGTCAAAGAGTATTCTTCCTATGTTTTCCTCTAAGAGTTTTATAGTGTCCGGTCTTACATTTCGGTCTCTAATCCATTTTGAGTTTATTTTTTGTGTATGGTGTTAGGGAGTGTTCTAATTTCATTCTTTTACATGTAGCTGTCCATTTTTCCCAGCACCACTTATTGAAGAGACTGTCTTTTCTCCTTTGTATACCCTTGCCTCCTTTGTCATAGATTAGTGGGCCATAGGTGTGTAGGTTTATCTCTGGGCTTTTTTTTTTCTTTTACATCTTTATTGGAGTATAATTGCTTTACAATTGTGTGTTAGTTTCTGCTGTATAAAAAAGTGAATCAGCTGTGCGTATACATATAACACCATATCCCCTCCCTCTTGCACCTCCCTCTCACTCCCTTATCCCACCCTTTTAGGTGGTCACAAAGCACAGCGCTGATCTCCCTGTGCTATGTGGCTGCTTCCCAGTAGCTATCAATTTTACATTTGGTAGTGTATATATGTCCATACCACTCTCTCACTTTGTCCCAGCTTACCCTTCCCTCTCCCCATGTCCTCAAGTCCTTTCTCTACGTCTGTGTCCTTAATCCTTTCCTGCCCCTAGGTTCTTCATAAACTTTTTTTTTTAAGATTCCATATATATGTGTTAGCATACGGTATTTGTTTTTCTCTTTCTGACTTACTTCACTCTGTAGGGCAGACTCTAGATCCATCCACCTCACTAAAAGTAACTCAATTTCGTTTCTTTTTATGGCTGAATAATGTTCCATTGTATATTTGTGCCACATCTTCCTTATCCATTTATCTGTTGATGGACACTTAGGTTGCTTCCATGTCCTGGCTATTGTAAATAGAGCTACAGTGAACATTTTGGTACATGACTCTTTTTGAATTATGGTTTTCTCAGGGTAAATGTCCAGGAGTGGGTTTGCTGGGTTGTATGGTAGTTCTATTTTTAGTTTTTAAGGAACCCCCATACCGTTCTCCCTAGTGGCTATATCAATTTACATTCCCACCAACAGTGCAAGAGGGTTCCCTTTGCTCCAATAAATGCCTCTCCAGCATTTATTGTTGGTAGATTTTTTGATGATGGCCATTCTGACTGGTGTGAGGTGATACCTCACTGTAGTTTTGATTTGCATTTCTCTAATGATTAGTGATGTTCAGCATCCTTTCATGTGTTTGTTGGCAACCTGTATATCTTCTTTGGAGAAATGTCTATTTAGGTCTTCTGCCCATTTTTGGATTGGGTTGTTTGGTTTTGTGATATTGAGCTACATGAGCTGCTTTTTGGAGATTAATCCTTTGCCATTTGCTTCATTTGAAAATATTTTCTCCCATTCTGATGGTTGTCTTTTCATCTTGCTTATGTTTTCCTTTGCTGTGCAAAAGAATTTATGTTTCATTCGGTCCCATTTTTTTATTTTTGTTTTTATTTCCATTTCTCTAGGAGGTGGGTCAAAAAGGATCTTGCTGTGATTTATGTCATAGACTGTTCTGCTTATGTTTTCCTCTAAGAGTTTTATAGTGGCTGGTCTTATATTTAGGTCTCTAATCCATTTTGAGTTTATTTTGGTGTATGGTGTTAGGGTGTGTACTAATTTCATTCTTTTACATGTAACTGTCCAGTTTTCCCAGCACCACTTGCTGAAGACACTGTCTTTTCTCCATTGTATACCCTTGCCTCCTTTGTCATAGATTAGTGAACCATAGGTACGTGGGTTTATCTCTGTGCTTTCTATCCTGCTCTATTGACCTATATTTCTGTTCTTGTGTCAGTACCATATTATCTTGATTACTGTAGCTTTGCAATATAGTCTGAAGTCTGGAAGTCTGATTCCTCCAGCTCTTTTTTTTCCCCCCTCAAGACTGCTTTGGCTATCCAGGGTCTTTTGTGTCTCCCTACAAATTTTAAGATTTTTTTTTCTTGTTCTGTAGAAAATGCCAAAGGTATTTTGATCGGGATTGCATTGAATCTGTAGATTGCTTTGGGTAGTATAGTCATTTTCACAATATTGATTCTTCTAATCCGAGAACATGGTATATGTCTCCATCTGTTTATATCATCTTTGATTTCTTTCATCAGTGTCTTATAGTTTTCTGAGTACAGGTCTTTTACTTCCTTAGGTAGGTTTATTCCTAGGTATTTTATTCTTTTTGTTGCAGTGGTAATGGGATTGTTTCCTTAATTTCTCTTTCTGATCTTTCATTGTTAGTGTATAGGAATGCAAGCAATTTCTGTGCATTAATTTTGTATCCTGCAACTTTACCAAATTCATTGATTAGCTCCAGTGGTTTTCTGGTGGCATCTTTAGGATTCTCTATCTATGATATCATGTCATCTGCAAACAGTGACAATTTTACTTCTTCTTTTCCTTTTTGTATTCCTTTTATTTCTTTTTCTTCTCTGATTGCCATGGCTAGGACTTCCAAAACTATGTTGAATAGCAGTGGTGAGAGTGGACATCCTCGTCTTGTTCCTGATCTTAGAGGAAACGCTTTCAGTTTTTCACCATTGAGAATGTTGTTTGCTGTGGGTTTGTCATATATGGCCTTTATTATGTTGAGGTAGTTTCCCTCTATGCCCACACTCTGCAGAGTTTTTATCGTAAATGAGTGTTGAATTTTCTCAAAATCTTTTCCTTCATCTATTGAGATGATCATATGCTTTTATTCTACAATTTGTTAATATGGTGTATCACATTGATTTGTGTATATTGAAGAATCCTCGCATCCCTGGGATAAACCCCACTTGATCATGGTGTATGATCCTTTTCATGTGTTGTTCGATTCTGTTTGCTAGTATTTTGTTGAGGATTTTTACATCTATATTCATCAGTGATATTGGTCTATAATTTTCTTTCCTTGTAGTATCTCTGTCTGATTTTGGTATCAGGGTGATGGTGGTCTCATAGAATGAGTTTGGGAGTGTTCCTTCCGCTGCAATTGTTTTGAAGAATTTGAGAAGGTTGGGTGTTAGCTCTGCTCTAAATGTTTGATAGAATTCACCTGTGATGCCATCTGGTTCTGGACTTTTGTTTGTTGGAAGATTTTTAATCACAGTTTCAATTTCATTGCTTGTGATAGGTTTGTTCATATTTTCTATTTCTTCCTGGTTCAGTCTTAGAAGGTTATCCCTTTCTAAGAATTTGTCCATTTCTTCCAGATTGTCCATTTTATTGGCCTAGAGTTGCTTGTAGTAGTCTCTTAGGATGCTTTGTATTCCTGTGGTGTCTGTTATAACTTCTGCTTTTTCACTTCTAATTTTGTTGATTTGCGTCCTCTCCCTCTTTTTCTGGAGTCCGGCTAAAGGTTGATCATTTTTGCTTATCTTCTCAAAGAACCAGCTTTTAGTTTTATTGATCTTTGCTTTCGTTTTCTTTGTTTCTATTTCATTTATTTCTGCTCTGATCTTTATGATTTCTTTCCTTCTACTAACTTTGGGTTTTGTTCTTCTTTCTCTAGTTCCTCTAGGTGTAAGGTTAGATTGTTTATTTGAGATTTTTCTTGTTTCTTGAGGTAGGCTTGTATTGCTATAAACTTCCCTCTTAGAACTCCTTTTGCTGCATCCCATAGGTTTTGGATCATCGTGTTTTTGTTGTCATTTGTCTCTAGGTAGTTTTTGATTTCCTCTTTGATTTCTTCAGTGATCGCTTGGTTATTTAGTAACGTATTGTTTAGCCTCCATGTGTTTGTGTTTTTTACGGTTTTTTCCGTGTAATTGATTTCTAATCTCATAGCATTGTGGTCGGAACAGCTGCTTGATATGATTTCAGTTTTCTTAAATTTACTGAGGCTTTATCTGTGACCCAAGATGTGATCTATCCTGGAGAATGTTCCGTGTGCAGTTGAGAAGAACGTGTAATCTGCTGTTTTTGGATGGAATGTCCTATAAATATCAATTAACTCTATCTGGTCTATTGTGTCATTTAAAGCTTGTGTTTCCTTATTAATTTTCTGTCTGGCTGATCTCCACTGGTGTAAGTGAGCTGTTAAAGTCCCCCGCTATTATTGTGTTACTGTCGATTTCCTCTTTTATAGCTGTTAGCAGTTGCCTTATACATTGAGCTGCTCCTATTTTGGGTACATATATATTTATAATTGTTATATCTTCTTCTTGGATTGATCCCCTGACCATTATGTAGTGCCTTTCCTTGTCTCTTGTAACATTCTTTATTTTAAAGTCTATTTTATCTGATATGAGTATTGCTACTCCAGCTTTCTTTTGATTTTCATTTGCATAGAATATATTTTTCCATCGCCTCACTTTGAGTCTGTATGTGTCCCTAGGTCTGAAATGGATCTCTTGTAGACAGCATATATATGGGTCTTGTTTTTGTATCCATTCAGTGAGCCTGTGTCTTTTGGTTGGAACATGTAGTGCATTCACGTTTAAGGTAATTATCGATATGTATGTTCCTACTACTATTTTCTTAATTGTTATGGGTTTGTCTTGGTGGGTCCTTTTCTTCTCTTGTGTTTCCCACTTAGAGAAGTTCCTTTAGCATTTGGTGTAGAGCTGGTTTCATGGTGCTGAATTCTCTTAGCTTTTGCTTGTCTGTAAGGCTTTTGATTTCTCCATCAAATCTGAATGAGCTCTTTGCAGGGTGGAGTACTCTTGGTTGTAGGTTCTTCCCTTTCATCACTTTAAATTTATCATGCCACTTCCTTCTGGCTTGTAGATTTTCTGCTGAGAAATCAGTTGTTATCCTTATGGGAGTTCCCTTGTATGTTATTTGTCATTTTTCCCTTGCTGCTTTCAATCATTTTTCTTTGTCGTTAATTTTTGTCAATTTGATTACTATGTGTCTTGTCATTTTTCTCCTTTGGTTTATCCTGCCTGGGACACTCTGTGCTTCTGGACTTGGGTGGCTATTTCTTTTCCCATGCTAGGGAAGTTTTTGACCATTATCTCTTTAAATATATTCTCGGGTCCTTTCTCTCTCTCTTCTCCTTCTGGGACCCCTATAATGCGAATGTTGTTGCGTTTAATGTTGTCCCAGAGGACTCGGGGTGTCTTCGTTTATTTTCATTCTTTTTCTTTATTCTGTTCCATGGCAGTGATTTCCACCTTTCTGTCTTCCAGGTCACTTATCCGTTCTTCTGCCACAGTTATTCTGCTACTGATTCCTTCTAGTGTATTTTTCATTTCAGTTATTCCATTGTTCACCTCTGTTTGTTTGTTCTTTAATTCTTCTAGGTGTTTGTTCCTTAATTCTTCTAGGTCTTTGTTAAACATTTCTTGCATCTTCTCGATCTTTGCCTCCTTTCTTTTTCCAAGGTCTTGGCTCAACTTCACTATCATTATTCTGAATTTTTTTTCTGGAAGGTTCCCTATCTCCACCTCATTTTGTTTTTTTTTCTGGGGTTTTATCTTGTTCCTTGATCTGGTATAAAGTCCTCTGCCTTTTCATTTTGTCTATCTTTCTGTGAATGTGGTTTTCCTTCCACAGGCTGCAGAATTGTAGTTCTTCTTGCTTCTGCTGTCTGCTCTCCGGTGGATGAGTCTATCTTAGAGGCTTGTGCAAGCTTCCTGATGGGAAGGACTGGTGGTGGGTAGAGCTGGGTGTTGCTTTGGTGGGCAGAGCTTTAATCCGCTTGTCTACGGATTAAATAAAACTTTAATAAAAAGTTTAATCCGCTTGTCTGCTGATGCATGGGGCTGGGTTCCCTCCCTGTTGGTTGTTTGGCCTGAGGCGACCCAGCCCTGGAGCCTACCTTGCTCTTGGTGGGGCTAATGGCGGACTCTGGGAGGGCTCACACCAAGGAGTATTTCCCAGAACTTCTGCTGCCAGTGTCGTTGTCCTCACGGTGAGCCACAGCCACAGCCACCACCTGCCTCTGCAGGAGACCCTCTAAAAGTAGCGGGTAGTTCTGGTCATTCTCCTACAGGGTCACTGCTCCTTCCCCTGGGTCCTGATGTGCACACTACTTTGTGTGTGCCCTCCAAGAGTGGAGTATCTGAGTGGAGTTGAGACTCTGAGACTCTGTGTGGAGTTGCACAGACTCTGGGTCCTGTGAAGCTTCGATGTTTTGTGATTCTAGAAATCCTATAGGAGACGGTCCACAGCAGGTGACGCTAATGTTGTCAGTAGAGGTGTTGAAGCCAAAGATCTGCAGTTCCAACTAGAGGTGCCGATGTACATACAGGACAAAATCATCTCGTGTGAATGTAGTTCAGGCATGTTTAAGATGAATGCAGTCATGTTAATGTCTACCATATTCTATCTTGAGCCTCTCCTCAGGGACCCCCTCCTCAGTTCCTGAGGCTCCTGTAAGTCATGTACAGGGGACTGGAGAGTGGGCTCTGTCCAGTCTGAGCCCTGAGTTACCCTGTGTGTATCTTAGGATACTTTGTATTTCTGTGGTGTCCGTTGTAACATCATCTCTTTCATTTCAGATTTATTTGGGCCCTCTCTTTTTAAAAAAACATACTACTGTTGTCTTTTATTCTTTACAGAAGTTTAATAAGTGTTTGATCTACTATCCTTACCCTATGTATACTTTTTGCAGTGAGATTTTTACTTTTCTTTGTTTCCTTGTTACTATCAATAATTAGTGAGACTTCTTTTAAGCTACCTTCAACATTGCTTATAAAGCTGCTTTATTAGTGATGACAGAGCCTTAATGGAAGTCATGTTCTGGTTGTAAATTAGAATGCAATGTGCCAGCAAATAGCCCCTTAAGTTTATGTCTCATTACTTCTTGTTCTTTTTTTAATTTAATTTTTATTTTTTGTCAGAGCAAATTTAATTAAAATGTTTTGTTTCTTCTAGGTGTGAAAGATGTGGTTCTTTTAAACATATACATATATCTATTCTTCTTTGGATCATTTTCCCATGTAGGTTATGACACGATGTTGAGTAGTCTTGTCTTGGTATTACGTAGGTCTTTGGTGATTACATATTTCACATGTGTTTCTATATCTATCTTAACCCCAATATCCTAATGTATCCAATCCTCACACCTTTCCATTTGGTGAACCATAAGTTTGTTTAATGAATCT
Organism: Balaenoptera borealis; assembly: GCF_965194805.1. Classification (NCBI taxonomy): domain Eukaryota; kingdom Metazoa; phylum Chordata; class Mammalia; order Artiodactyla; family Balaenopteridae; genus Balaenoptera; species Balaenoptera borealis. Next base: position 9,050 of record NW_028123179.1, read on the forward strand.
GTGATTGCATTTCTCTGTGGAAATATCTTCATTGGTATCAATTTTTAGCTAAGACCTATAAGTGATATTATAGGATATGTGTCTTTTGCTTTCTGACTTAGTACAATTTGCCTGATTACCTCAAGAATCATACATGGTGCTGCAAATGGCATTGTTTCATTTTTTTCCCTGGCTAATATTCCATCTGTACGTGTACCAGTTCTTCTTTGGCCACGCACCTCTTGATGGACTTTCTGGTTGCCTCCATGTCTTGGCTATTGTAATACTGCTGCAATGCACATTTGCTTGCCTGTGTCTTTCCAGTTATATCTTCTTATGTTATAGGCCAAGGAGTGGGCTTGCTGTATCATATGGTAGCTCAGTGTGTATGTTTTAAAGGCACCACCATTCAGTTCTCATTAGTGGCTCTTTCCAGGTTACGTCCCACTTAAAATTGAGGGTATGCATTTCTCCAAAACACCTTCAATATTTATTGTTTGTAGTTTTCTTGCTGATGGTTATTCTAACAGGTGCGAGCTGATACCTATCTGTGGTTGAATTTGCATGTGTCCCATAATCTGTTGAAATTGAGCTTTAAAGCATGCCCTTTTTATTTATCAAACTGTGATTACAGCTTAGTTCTTCAAAGTGTTTTCTTAAAGTAAGTGTCACATTTTGAAAATTTTTGGCCATTACCTCCCTCAAGACATTTTGAGGGCACGTTTCATTCACAGCCCTGAAGTACTTGTTCATATGAAGTGACCATTAGCACAGGTTTTAAAGCTGCTTTTGCAGGTAACGGCCAGAGGGTGGCAGCCTTTCTACGTTCCCAATCTGGTAAATAGGGAAAGAGACCTTCAGCCCCAAGAGTGTCCAGCTTTATTTCTCATCCAGCTGTGGGTCTAGATATGGTCACACCAGGTTGCATCACAGCCCCGGAACGAATTATGTAAAAATTTCTCCCTCTATCACTGTCTTTGTTTTTTGGGATTTTAAAGTAATTTATTTTTATAATGGGGTTTACCTGATTTTCACTGCTGTGTTTCTGCCCCTTTACAGCCACTTGATTCACTTACAGAGAGAAATCAATACATAGGTTTTAAGATTTTTACTAGTCAGATATATTCTTGTTCGTTGAATAGGGGATGTTGCATCCACTTCACTGAGCAAGGAGTAGGTCTTGTCTATTACATATTGGGTTTATGGATCGGTATTTGAGCTAATATGAAACCCTTGTTTTATGCATCACCCCACCTCACCTTTCCCGTTAAGCAGCCATAGTGTGTTTTCTGCATGTGTGACTCTGTTCTGTTTTGTAATTCAGTTCAAGTGTAACGGTTTTTACATTCCCTCTACAAGTGATATCTTATGATAAGTGTCTTTTTCTGTGTGACTTATTTCACTTAGAATCGTCGAACATAAATCCACTCATCAGGCTGCTAATAGCCTTATGACATTGATTTCATGGCTGAGTGATATTCCATTGTACATAAGGACCACAACATCGTTATCCATTTTCCTATTTCCTGGGATATTTAAGGTGTAATGAAGAGGAGGTTCTTGTCAACAGAGCAGCCCTAAACTTTGGTGTGCCTGTGTCTTGCTGATTTTTAGTTTTAACAATTTATACGCCCATGAGTGGAAATGCCCTATGCTCTCTAAGCTGTGTTTTTTAGATGTTTCAGGACACACCGTACACTTCTCCAGAGTGGCTGTTGGCAATTTACATCCCGCCCATCAGTGTAGCAAGGCTCCCATTTCTCCATGGCCTGTCCTGCATTTCTGGTTTTGACACTTTTTTCAGCATGGCCCTTTTGACCGATGGGAAACGAGACTTCTCTGTAGCGCTGATTTGCCTTTCCAGGTTGCTTGGTTGGCCAAAAAGGGCGTATGCGTTTTTTCCTGAATATATTCAGGAAAAAACGCATACGCCCTTTTTGGCCAAGGGCATCATTGTCAACATTTTGCTGCTTTTCATGTGTTTTAAAGGCGATTCGAATCTACCTCCTGAAATCTGTTTCCTGCAATTCTGCCTTGATTTCAAATCCTCTTCTTTGTCTTCCCTCAATATATTTGTGGACGAGAGTTATCATTTATAACTCTGCAGGTTTGTGAATTGCAGTGCCCTGAACCTCCATTTTACAACTCGCTTTTTTGGGAGCTGGCCACAAAAGCGCAGGATGGCTTCAGGCCCTGTTCTGGTTCCGGGGGGCAGGCTGAGCCTGTGGTTAATTCTTCTTCCTGATGGGAAAATAGAGTGACCTGTGCCTGTCCCAACACCAAGAGCTAGTCTCTCGTTGGTTCCCCGTCTTCCCGTTCATCCTCAGGACAAATTGCAACCTGTACGGAACAGGAGGTTAAAGGTGCTGATGCTCCAAGTAGGGAGATTGCTAGTAAAGCGGCTGGAATGGCGAACCCGGGCACAAGGAGATGAGAAATGAGGTGCGTTTTAGAAACCTTTCCCCTTCACACGGTGTACCATCTTCTCGGTTTCTCATGCATGTTTTCGATGTAGGAAGATGCCCTTGAACCTGGAGATTTGGGACCCATGCGATGGGTACCACGCCGTATTACTTTAAAGGGTCTGCATTTGCTCACCCAACCTCACCAAACCTCTCAGCCCCAAGAGTGTCCACCCTTATGTCTCATCCAGCTGTGGGTCTAGATATGGTCAATCCAGGTTGCATCACAGCCCCTGAACTCATTGTGTAAGAATTTCTATCTCTTTCACTGTCGTTGTTTCATGGGTTTTTCAAAGTAATTTATTTTCATAATGGGGTTTAGCTGCTTTTCACGGCTGTGTTTATGCCGCTTTACACCCACTTGACACACTAACAGAGAGATATCAATACATAGGTTTTAAGATTATTACTAGTCAGATATATTCTTGTGCGGTGAATAGGGCGTGTTGAGTCCAGTTCTCTGAGCAAGGAGTAGGTCTTGTCTACTACATATTGGGTTTATGGAACGGTATCTGAGCTAATTTGATACCCTTGTTTTATGTATCACCCCACCTCACCTTTCCCATTAAGCAGCCATAGTCTGTTTTCTGCATGTGTGACTCTGTTCTGTTTTGTAATTCAGTTCAAGTGTAACGGTTTTTACATTCCCTCTAAAAGTGATACCTTATGAGAAGTGTCCTTTTCTGTGTGACTTATTTCAGTTAGAATCGTCGTACCTAAATCCACTCATCATGCTGCTACTAACCTTATGACATTGATTTCATGGCTGAGTGATATTCCATTGTACATAAGGGCCACAACTTCTTTATCCATTTTTCTCTTTCCTTGGATATTAAGGTGGAATGAAGTGGAGGTCCTTGTCAACAGAACAGCCCTAAACTTTGGGGTGCTTGTGTCTTGCTGATTTTTCATTTTCCCAATTTATACCCCTATGAGTGGAAGTGCCCTATGCTCTCTAAGCTGTGTTTTTCAGATGTTTCAGGACACACCGTACACTTCTCCAGAGTGGCTGTTGGCAATTTACATCCCGCCCATCAGTGTAGCAAGGCTCCCATTTCTCCATGGCCTGTCCTGCATTTCTGGTTTTGACACTTTTTTCAGCATGGCCCTTTTGACCGATGGGAAGCGAGACTTCTCTGTAGCGCTGATTTGCCTTTCCAGGTTGCTTGGTTGGCCAAAAAGGGCGTATGCGTTTTTTCCTGAATATATTCAGGAAAAAACGCATACGCCCTTTTTGGCCAAGGGCATCATTGTCAACGTTTTGCCGCTTTTCATGTTCTTTAAAGGCGATTCGTATCTACCTCCTGAAATCTGTTTCGTGCAATTCTGCCTTGATTTCAAATCCTCTTCTTTGCCTTCCCTCAATATATTTGTGGACGAGAGTTATCATTTATAACTCTGCAGGTTTGTGAATTGCAGTGCCCTGAACCTCCATTTTACAACTCGCTTTTTTGGGAGCTGGCCGCAAAAGCGCAGGATGGCTTCAGGCCCTGTTCTGGTTCCGGGGGGCAGGCTGAGCCTGTGGTTAATTCTTCTTCCTGATGGGAAAATAGAGTGACCTGTGCCTGTCCCGACACCAAGAGCTAGTCTCTCGTTGGTTCCCCGTCTTCCCGTTCATCCTCAGGACAAATTGCAACCTGTACGGAACAGGAGGTTAAAGGTGCTGATGCTCCAAGTAGGGAGATTGCTAGTAAAGCGGCTGGAAAGGCGAACCCGGGCACAAGGAGATGAGAAATGAGGTGCGTTTTAGAAACCTTTCCCCATCACACGGTGTACCATCTTCTGGGTTTCTCATGCATGTTTTCGATGTAGGAAGATGCCCTTGAACCTGGAGATTTGGGACCCATGCGATGGGTACCACGCAGTATTACTTTAAAGGGTCTGCATTTGCTCACCCAACCTCACTAAACCTCTCAGCCCCAAGAGTGTCCACCCTTATGTCTCATCCAGCTGTGGGTCTAGATATGGTGAATCCAGGTTGCATCACAGCCCCTGAACGCATTGTGTAAGAATTTCTCTCTCTTTCACTGTCGTTGTTTCATGGGTTTTTCAAAGTAATTTATTTTCATAATGGGGTTTAGCTGCTTTTCACTGCTGTGTTTATGTCGCTTTACACCCACTTGACACACTAACAGAGAGATATCAATACATAGGTTTTAAGATTATTACTAGTCAGATATATTCTTGTGCGGTGAATAGGGCGTGTTGAGTCCAGTTCTCTGAGCAAGGAGTAGGTCTTGTCTATTACATATTGGGTTTATGGAACGGTATCTGAGCTAATTTGATACCCTTGTTTTATGTATCACCCCACCTCACCTTTCCCGTTAAGCAGCCATAGTGTGTTTTCTGCATGTGTGACTCTGTTCTGTTTTGTAATTCAGTTCAAGTGTAACGGTTTTTACATTCCCTCTAAAAGTGATACCTTATGAGAAGTGTCCTTTTCTGTGTGACTTATTTCAGTTAGAATCGTCGTACCTAAATCCACTCATCATGCTGCTACTAACCTTATGACATTGATTTCATGGCTGAGTGATATTCCATTGTACATAAGGGCCACAACTTCTTTATCCATTTTTCTCTTTCCTTGGATATTAAGGTGGAATGAAGTGGAGGTCCTTGTCAACAGAGCAGCCCTAAACTTTGGGGTGCTTGTGTCTTGCTGATTTTTCATTTTCCCAATTTATACCCCCATGAGTGGAAGTGCCCTATGCTCTCTAAGCTGTGTTTTTCAGATGTTTCAGGACACACCGTACACTTCTCCAGAGTGGCTGTTGGCAATTTACATCCCGCCCATCAGTGTAGCAAGGCTCCCATTTCTCCATGGCCTGTCCTGCATTTCTGGTTTTGACACTTTTTTCAGCATGGCCCTTTTGACCGATGGGAAGCGAGACTTCTCTGTAGCGCTGATTTGCCTTTCCAGGTTGCTTGGTTGGCCAAAAAGGGCGTATGCGTTTTTTCCTGAATATATTCAGGAAAAAACGCATACGCCCTTTTTGGCCAAGGGCATCATTGTCAACGTTTTGCCGCTTTTCATGTTCTTTAAAGGCGATTCGTATCTACCTCCTGAAATCTGTTTCGTGCAATTCTGCCTTGATTTCAAATCCTCTTCTTTGCCTTCCCTCAATATATTTGTGGACGAGAGTTATCATTTATAACTCTGCAGGTTTGTGAATTGCAGTGCCCTGAACCTCCATTTTACAACTCGCTTTTTTGGGAGCTGGCCGCAAAAGCGCAGGATGGCTTCAGGCCCTGTTCTGGTTCCGGGGGGCAGGCTGAGCCTGTGGTTAATTCTTCTTCCTGATGGGAAAATAGAGTGACCTGTGCCTGTCCCGACACCAAGAGCTAGTCTCTCGTTGGTTCCCCGTCTTCCCGTTCATCCTCAGGACAAATTGCAACCTGTACGGAACAGGAGGTTAAAGGTGCTGATGCTCCAAGTAGGGAGATTGCTAGTAAAGCGGCTGGAAAGGCGAACCCGGGCACAAGGAGATGAGAAATGAGGTGCGTTTTAGAAACCTTTCCCCATCACACGGTGTACCATCTTCTGGGTTTCTCATGCATGTTTTCGATGTAGGAAGATGCCCTTGAACCTGGAGATTTGGGACCCATGCGATGGGTACCACGCAGTATTACTTTAAAGGGTCTGCGTTTGCTCACCCAACCTCACCAAACCTCTCAGCCCCAAGAGTGTCCACCCTTATGTCTCATCCAGCTGTGGGTCTAGATATGGTGAATCCAGGTTGCATCACAGCCCCTGAACGCATTGTGTAAGAATTTCTCTCTCTTTCACTGTCGTTGTTTCATGGGTTTTTCAAAGTAATTTATTTTCATAATGGGGTTTAGCTGCTTTTCACTGCTGTGTTTATGTCGCTTTACACCCACTTGACACACTAACAGAGAGATATCAATACATAGGTTTTAAGATTATTACTAGTCAGATATATTCTTGTGCGGTGAATAGGGCGTGTTGAGTCCAGTTCTCTGAGCAAGGAGTAGGTCTTGTCTATTACATATTGGGTTTATGGAACGGTATCTGAGCTAATTTGATACCCTTGTTTTATGTATCACCCCACCTCACCTTTCCCGTTAAGCAGCCATAGTGTGTTTTCTGCATGTGTGACTCTGTTCTGTTTTGTAATTCAGTTCAAGTGTAACGGTTTTTACATTCCCTCTAAAAGTGATACCTTATGAGAAGTGTCCTTTTCTGTGTGACTTATTTCAGTTAGAATCGTCGTACCTAAATCCACTCATCATGCTGCTACTAACCTTATGACATTGATTTCATGGCTGAGTGATATTCCATTGTACATAAGGGCCACAACTTCTTTATCCATTTTTCTCTTTCCTTGGATATTAAGGTGGAATGAAGTGGAGGTCCTTGTCAACAGAGCAGCCCTCAACTTTGGGGTGCTTGTGTCTTGCTGATTTTTCATTTTCCCAATTTATACCCCCATGAGTGGAAGTGCCCTATGCTCTCTAAGCTGTGTTTTTCAGATGTTTCAGGACACACCGTACACTTCTCCAGAGTGGCTGTTGGCAATTTACATCCCGCCCATCAGTGTAGCAAGGCTCCCATTTCTCCATGGCCTGTCCTGCATTTCTGGTTTTGACACTTTTTTCAGCATGGCCCTTTTGACCGATGGGAAGCGAGACTTCTCTGTAGCGCTGATTTGCCTTTCCAGGTTGCTTGGTTGGCCAAAAAGGGCGTATGCGTTTTTTCCTGAATATATTCAGGAAAAAACGCATACGCCCTTTTTGGCCAAGGGCATCATTGTCAACGTTTTGCCGCTTTTCATGTGCTTTAAAGGCGATTCGTATCTACCTCCTGAAATCTGTTTCGCGCAATTCTGCCTTGATTTCAAATCCTCTTCTTTGCCTTCCCTCAATATATTTGTGGACGAGAGTTATCATTTATAACTCTGCAGGTTTGTGAATTGCAGTGCCCTGAACCTCCATTTTACAACTCGCTTTTTTGGGAGCTGGCCGCAAAAGCGCAGGATGGCTTCAGGCCCTGTTCTGGTTCCGGGGGGCAGGCTGAGCCTGTGGTTAATTCTTCTTCCTGATGGGAAAATAGAGTGACCTGTGCCTGTCCCGACACCAAGAGCTAGTCTCTCGTTGGTTCCCCGTCTTCCCGTTCATCCTCAGGACAAATTGCAACCTGTACGGAACAGGAGGTTAAAGGTGCTGATGCTCCAAGTAGGGAGATTGCTAGTAAAGCGGCTGGAAAGGCGAACCCGGGCACAAGGAGATGAGAAATGAGGTGCGTTTTAGAAACCTTTCCCCATCACACGGTGTACCATCTTCTGGGTTTCTCATGCATGTTTTCGATGTAGGAAGATGCCCTTGAACCTGGAGATTTGGGACCCATGCGATGGGTACCACGCAGTATTACTTTAAAGGGTCTGCGTTTGCTCACCCAACCTCACCAAACCTCTCAGCCCCAAGAGTGTCCACCCTTATGTCTCATCCAGCTGTGGGTCTAGATATGGTGAATCCAGGTTGCATCACAGCCCCTGAACGCATTGTGTAAGAATTTCTCTCTCTTTCACTGTCGTTGTTTCATGGGTTTTTCAAAGTAATTTATTTTCATAATGGGGTTTAGCTGCTTTTCACTGCTGTGTTTATGTCGCTTTACACCCACTTGACACACTAACAGAGAGATATCAATACATAGGTTTTAAGATTATTACTAGTCAGATATATTCTTGTGCGGTGAATAGGGCGTGTTGAGTCCAGTTCTCTGAGCAAGGAGTAGGTCTTGTCTATTACATATTGGGTTTATGGAACGGTATCTGAGCTAATTTGATACCCTTGTTTTATGTATCACCCCACCTCACCTTTCCCGTTAAGCAGCCATAGTGTGTTTTCTGCATGTGTGACTCTGTTCTGTTTTGTAATTCAGTTCAAGTGTAACGGTTTTTACATTCCCTCTAAAAGTGATACCTTATGAGAAGTGTCCTTTTCTGTGTGACTTATTTCAGTTAGAATCGTCGTACCTAAATCCACTCATCATGCTGCTACTAACCTTATGACATTGATTTCATGGCTGAGTGATATTCCATTGTACATAAGGGCCACAACTTCTTTATCCATTTTTCTCTTTCCTTGGATATTAAGGTGGAATGAAGTGGAGGTCCTTGTCAACAGAGCAGCCCTAAACTTTGGGGTGCTTGTGTCTTGCTGATTTTTCATTTTCCCAATTTATACCCCCATGAGTGGAAGTGCCCTATGCTCTCTAAGCTGTGTTTTTCAGATGTTTCAGGACACACCGTACACTTCTCCAGAGTGGCTGTTGGCAATTTACATCCCGCCCATCAGTGTAGCAAGGCTCCCATTTCTCCATGGCCTGTCCTGCATTTCTGGTTTTGACACTTTTTTCAGCATGGCCCTTTTGACCGATGGGAAGCGAGACTTCTCTGTAGCGCTGATTTGCCTTTCCAGGTTGCTTGGTTGGCCAAAAAGGGCGTATGCGTTTTTTCCTGAATATATTCAGGAAAAAACGCATACGCCCTTTTTGGCCAAGGGCATCATTGTCAACGTTTTGCCGCTTTTCATGTGCTTTAAAGGCGATTCGTATCTACCTCCTGAAATCTGTTTCGTGCAATTCTGCCTTGATTTCAAATCCTCTTCTTTGCCTTCCCTCAATATATTTGTGGACGAGAGTTATCATTTATAACTCTGCAGGTTTGTGAATTGCAGTGCCCTGAACCTCCATTTTACAACTCGCTTTTTTGGGAGCTGGCCGCAAAAGCGCAGGATGGCTTCAGGCCCTGTTCTGGTTCCGGGGGGCAGGCTGAGCCTGTGGTTAATTCTTCTTCCTGATGGGAAAATAGAGTGACCTGTGCCTGTCCCGACACCAAGAGCTAGTCTCTCGTTGGTTCCCCGTCTTCCCGTTCATCCTCAGGACAAATTGCAACCTGTACGGAACAGGAGGTTAAAGGTGCTGATGCTCCAAGTAGGGAGATTGCTAGTAAAGCGGCTGGAAAGGCGAACCCGGGCACAAGGAGATGAGAAATGAGGTGCGTTTTAGAAACCTTTCCCCATCACACGGTGTACCATCTTCTGGGTTTCTCATGCATGTTTTCGATGTAGGAAGATGCCCTTGAACCTGGAGATTTGGGACCCATGCGATGGGTACCACGCAGTATTACTTTAAAGGGTCTGCGTTTGCTCACCCAACCTCACCAAACCTCTCAGCCCCAAGAGTGTCCACCCTTATGTCTCATCCAGCTGTGGGTCTAGATATGGTGAATCCAGGTTGCATCACAGCCCCTGAACGCATTGTGTAAGAATTTCTCTCTCTTTCACTGTCGTTGTTTCATGGGTTTTTCAAAGTAATTTATTTTCATAATGGGGTTTAGCTGCTTTTCACTGCTGTGTTTATGTCGCTTTACACCCACTTGACACACTAACAGAGAGATATCAATACATAGGTTTTAAGATTATTACTAGTCAGATATATTCTTGTGCGGTGAATAGGGCGTGTTGAGTCCAGTTCTCTGAGCAAGGAGTAGGTCTTGTCTATTACATATTGGGTTTATGGAACGGTATCTGAGCTAATTTGATACCCTTGTTTTATGTATCACCCCACCTCACCTTTCCCGTTAAGCAGCCATAGTGTGTTTTCTGCATGTGTGACTCTGTTCTGTTTTGTAATTCAGTTCAAGTGTAACGGTTTTTACATTCCCTCTAAAAGTGATACCTTATGAGAAGTGTCCTTTTCTGTGTGACTTATTTCAGTTAGAATCGTCGTACCTAAATCCACTCATCATGCTGCTACTAACCTTATGACATTGATTTCATGGCTGAGTGATATTCCATTGTACATAAGGACCACAACTTCTTTATCCATTTTTCTCTTTCCTTGGATATTAAGGTGGAATGAAGTGGAGGTCCTTGTCAACAGAGCAGCCCTCAACTTTGGGGTGCTTGTGTCTTGCTGATTTTTCATTTTCCCAATTTATACCCCCATGAGTGGAAGTGCCCTATGCTCTCTAAGCTGTGTTTTTCAGATGTTTCAGGACACACCGTACACTTCTCCAGAGTGGCTGTTGGCAATTTACATCCCGCCCATCAGTGTAGCAAGGCTCCCATTTCTCCATGGCCTGTCCTGCATTTCTGGTTTTGACACTTTTTTCAGCATGGCCCTTTTGACCGATGGGAAGCGAGACTTCTCTGTAGCGCTGATTTGCCTTTCCAGGTTGCTTGGTTGGCCAAAAAGGGCGTATGCGTTTTTTCCTGAATATATTCAGGAAAAAACGCATACGCCCTTTTTGGCCAAGGGCATCATTGTCAACGTTTTGCCGCTTTTCATGTGCTTTAAAGGCGATTCGTATCTACCTCCTGAAATCTGTTTCGTGCAATTCTGCCTTGATTTCAAATCCTCTTCTTTGCCTTCCCTCAATATATTTGTGGACGAGAGTTATCATTTATAACTCTGCAGGTTTGTGAATTGCAGTGCCCTGAACCTCCATTTTACAACTCGCTTTTTTGGGAGCTGGCCGCAAAAGCGCAGGATGGCTTCAGGCCCTGTTCTGGTTCCGGGGGGCAGGCTGAGCCTGTGGTTAATTCTTCTTCCTGATGGGAAAATAGAGTGACCTGTGCCTGTCCCGACACCAAGAGCTAGTCTCTCGTTGGTTCCCCGTCTTCCCGTTCATCCTCAGGACAAATTGCAACCTGTACGGAACAGGAGGTTAAAGGTGCTGATGCTCCAGGTAGGGAGATTGCTAGTAAAGCGGCTGGAAAGGCGAACCCGGGCACAAGGAGATGAGAAATGAGGTGCGTTTTAGAAACCTTTCCCCATCACACGGTGTACCATCTTCTGGGTTTCTCATGCATGTTTTCGATGTAGGAAGATGCCCTTGAACCTGGAGATTTGGGACCCATGCGATGGGTACCACGCAGTATTACTTTAAAGGGTCTGCGTTTGCTCACCCAACCTCACCAAACCTCTCAGCCCCAAGAGTGTCCACCCTTATGTCTCATCCAGCTGTGGGTCTAGATATGGTGAATCCAGGTTGCATCACAGCCCCTGAACGCATTGTGTAAGAATTTCTCTCTCTTTCACTGTCGTTGTTTCATGGGTTTTTCAAAGTAATTTATTTTCATAATGGGGTTTAGCTGCTTTTCACTGCTGTGTTTATGTCGCTTTACACCCACTTGACACACTAACAGAGAGATATCAATACATAGGTTTTAAGATTATTACTAGTCAGATATATTCTTGTGCGGTGAATAGGGCGTGTTGAGTCCAGTTCTCTGAGCAAGGAGTAGGTCTTGTCTATTACATATTGGGTTTATGGAACGGTATCTGAGCTAATTTGATACCCTTGTTTTATGTATCACCCCACCTCACCTTTCCCGTTAAGCAGCCATAGTGTGTTTTCTGCATGTGTGACTCTGTTCTGTTTTGTAATTCAGTTCAAGTGTAACGGTTTTTACATTCCCTCTATCAGTGATACCTTATGAGAAGTGTCCTTTTCTGTGTGCCTTATTTCAGTTAGAATCGTCGTACCTAAATCCACTCATCATGCTGCTACTAACTTTATGACATTGATTTCATGGCTGAGTGATATTCCATTGTACATAAGGACCACAACTTCTTTATCCATTTTTCTCTTTCCTTGGATATTAAGGTGGAATGAAGTGGAGGTCCTTGTCAACAGAGCAGCCCTAAACTTTGGGGTGCTTGTGTCTTGCTGATTTTTCATTTTCCCAATTTATACCCCCATGAGTGGAAGTGCCCTATGCTCTCTAAGCTGTGTTTTTCAGATGTTTCAGGACACACCGTACACTTCTCCAGAGTGGCTGTTGGCAATTTACATCCCGCCCATCAGTGTAGCAAGGCTCCCATTTCTCCATGGCCTGTCCTGCATTTCTGGTTTTGACACTTTTTTCAGCATGGCCCTTTTGACCGATGGGAAGCGAGACTTCTCTGTAGCGCTGATTTGCCTTTCCAGGTTGCTTGGTTGGCCAAAAAGGGCGTATGCGTTTTTTCCTGAATATATTCAGGAAAAAACGCATACGCCCTTTTTGGCCAAGGGCATCATTGTCAACGTTTTGCCGCTTTTCATGTGCTTTAAAGGCGATTCGTATCTACCTCCTGAAATCTGTTTCGTGCAATTCTGCCTTGATTTCAAATCCTCTTCTTTGCCTTCCCTCAATATATTTGTGGACGAGAGTTATCATTTATAACTCTGCAGGTTTGTGAATTGCAGTGCCCTGAACCTCCATTTTACAACTCGCTTTTTTGGGAGCTGGCCGCAAAAGCGCAGGATGGCTTCAGGCCCTGTTCTGGTTCCGGGGGGCAGGCTGAGCCTGTGGTTAATTCTTCTTCCTGATGGGAAAATAGAGTGACCTGTGCCTGTCCCGACACCAAGAGCTAGTCTCTCGTTGGTTCCCCATCTTCCCGTTCATCCTCAGGACAAATTGCAACCTGTACGGAACAGGAGGTTAAAGGTGCTGATGCTCCAAGTAGGGAGATTGCTAGTAAAGCGGCTGGAAAGGCGAACCCGGGCACAAGGAGATGAGAAATGAGGTGCGTTTTAGAAACCTTTCCCCATCACACGGTGTACCATCTTCTGGGTTTCTCATGCATGTTTTCGATGTAGGAAGATGCCCTTGAACCTGGAGATTTGGGACCCATGCGATGGGTACCACGCAGTATTACTTTAAAGGGTCTGCGTTTGCTCACCCAACCTCACCAAACCTCTCAGCCCCAAGAGTGTCCACCCTTATGTCTCATCCAGCTGTGGGTCTAGATATGGTGAATCCAGGTTGCATCACAGCCCCTGAACGCATTGTGTAAGAATTTCTCTCTCTTTCACTGTCGTTGTTTCATGGGTTTTTCAAAGTAATTTATTTTCATAATGGGGTTTAGCTGCTTTTCACTGCTGTGTTTATGTCGCTTTACACCCACTTGACACACTAACAGAGAGATATCAATACATAGGTTTTAAGATTATTACTAGTCAGATATATTCTTGTGCGGTGAATAGGGCGTGTTGAGTCCAGTTCTCTGAGCAAGGAGTAGGTCTTGTCTATTACATATTGGGTTTATGGAACGGTATCTGAGCTAATTTGATACCCTTGTTTTATGTATCACCCCACCTCACCTTTCCCGTTAAGCAGCCATAGTGTGTTTTCTGCATGTGTGACTCTGTTCTGTTTTGTAATTCAGTTCAAGTGTAACGGTTTTTACATTCCCTCTATCAGTGATACCTTATGAGAAGTGTCCTTTTCTGTGTGCCTTATTTCAGTTAGAATCGTCGTACCTAAATCCACTCATCATGCTGCTACTAACTTTATGACATTGATTTCATGGCTGAGTGATATTCCATTGTACATAAGGACCACAACTTCTTTATCCATTTTTCTCTTTCCTTGGATATTAAGGTGGAATGAAGTGGAGGTCCTTGTCAACAGAGCAGCCCTAAACTTTGGGGTGCTTGTGTCTTGCTGATTTTTCATTTTCCCAATTTATACCCCCATGAGTGGAAGTGCCCTATGCTCTCTAAGCTGTGTTTTTCAGATGTTTCAGGACACACCGTACACTTCTCCAGAGTGGCTGTTGGCAATTTACATCCCGCCCATCAGTGTAGCAAGGCTCCCATTTCTCCATGGCCTGTCCTGCATTTCTGGTTTTGACACTTTTTTCAGCATGGCCCTTTTGACCGATGGGAAGCGAGACTTCTCTGTAGCGCTGATTTGCCTTTCCAGGTTGCTTGGTTGGCCAAAAAGGGCGTATGCGTTTTTTCCTGAATATATTCAGGAAAAAACGCATACGCCCTTTTTGGCCAAGGGCATCATTGTCAACGTTTTGCCGCTTTTCATGTGCTTTAAAGGCGATTCGTATCTACCTCCTGAAATCTGTTTCGTGCAATTCTGCCTTGATTTCAAATCCTCTTCTTTGCCTTCCCTCAATATATTTGTGGACGAGAGTTATCATTTATAACTCTGCAGGTTTGTGAATTGCAGTGCCCTGAACCTCCATTTTACAACTCGCTTTTTTGGGAGCTGGCCGCAAAAGCGCAGGATGGCTTCAGGCCCTGTTCTGGTTCCGGGGGGCAGGCTGAGCCTGTGGTTAATTCTTCTTCCTGATGGGAAAATAGAGTGACCTGTGCCTGTCCCGACACCAAGAGCTAGTCTCTCGTTGGTTCCCCATCTTCCCGTTCATCCTCAGGACAAATTGCAACCTGTACGGAACAGGAGGTTAAAGGTGCTGATGCTCCAAGTAGGGAGATTGCTAGTAAAGCGGCTGGAAAGGCGAACCCGGGCACAAGGAGATGAGAAATGAGGTGCGTTTTAGAAACCTTTCCCCATCACACGGTGTACCATCTTCTGGGTTTCTCATGCATGTTTTCGATGTAGGAAGATGCCCTTGAACCTGGAGATTTGGGACCCATGCGATGGGTACCACGCAGTATTACTTTAAACGGTCTGCGTTTGCTCACCCAACCTCACCAAACCTCTCAGCCCCAAGAGTGTCCACCCTTATGTCTCATCCAGCTGTGGGTCTAGATATGGTGAATCCAGGTTGCATCACAGCCCCTGAACGCATTGTGTAAGAATTTCTCTCTCTTTCACTGTCGTTGTTTCATGGGTTTTTCAAAGTAATTTATTTTCATAATGGGGTTTAGCTGCTTTTCACTGCTGTGTTTATGTCGCTTTACACCCACTTGACACACTAACAGAGAGATATCAATACATAGGTTTTAAGATTATTACTAGTCAGATATATTCTTGTGCGGTGAATAGGGCGTGTTGAGTCCAGTTCTCTGAGCAAGGAGTAGGTCTTGTCTATTACATATTGGGTTTATGGAACGGTATCTGAGCTAATTTGATACCCTTGTTTTATGTATCACCCCACCTCACCTTTCCCGTTAAGCAACCATAGTGTGTTTTCTGCATGTGTGACTCTGTTCTGTTTTGTAATTCAGTTCAAGTGTAACGGTTTTTACATTCCCTCTATCAGTGATACCTTATGAGAAGTGTCCTTTTCTGTGTGACTTATTTCACTTAGAATCGTCGTACCTAAATCCACTCATCATGCTGCTACTAACCTTATGACATTGATTTCATGGCTGAGTGATATTCCATTGTACATAAGGACCACAACTTCTTTATCCATTTTTCTCTTTCCTGGGATATTTAAGGTGGAATGAAGTGGAGGTCCTTGTCAACAGAGCAGCCCTAAACTTTGGGGTGCTTGTGTCTTGCTGATTTTTCATTTTCCCAATTTATACCCCCATGAGTGGAAGTGCCCTATGCTCTCTAAGCTGTGTTTTTCAGATGTTTCAGGACACACCGTACACTTCTCCAGAGTGGCTGTTGGCAATTTACATCCCGCCCATCAGTGTAGCAAGGCACCCATTTCTCCATGGCCTGTCCTGCATTTCTGGTTTTGACACTTTTTTCAGCATGGCCCTTTTGACCGATGGGAAACGAGACTTCTCTGTAGCGCTGATTTGCCTTTCCAGGTTGCTTGGTTGGCCAAAAAGGGCGTATGCGTTTTTTCCTGAATATATTCAGGAAAAAACGCATACGCCCTTTTTGGCCAAGGGCATCATTGTCAACGTTTTGCCGCTTTTCATGTGCTTTAAAGGCGATTCGTATCTACCTCCTGAAATCTGTTTCGTGCAATTCTGCCTTGATTTCAAATCCTCTTCTTTGCCTTCCCTCAATATATTTGTGGACGAGAGTTATCATTTATAACTCTGCAGGTTTGTGAATTGCAGTGCCCTGAACCTCCATTTTACAACTCGCTTTTTTGGGAGCTGGCCGCAAAAGCGCAGGATGGCTTCAGGCCCTGTTCTGGTTCCGGGGGGCAGGCTGAGCCTGTGGTTAATTCTTCTTCCTGATGGGAAAATAGAGTGACCTGTGCCTGTCCCGACACCAAGAGCTAGTCTCTCGTTGGTTCCCCGTCTTCCCGTTCATCCTCAGGACAAATTGCAACCTGTACGGAACAGGAGGTTAAAGGTGCTGATGCTCCAGGTAGGGAGATTGCTAGTAAAGCGGCTGGAAAGGCGAACCCGGGCACAAGGAGATGAGAAATGAGGTGCGTTTTAGAAACCTTTCCCCATCACACGGTGTACCATCTTCTGGGTTTCTCATGCATGTTTTCGATGTAGGAAGATGCCCTTGAACCTGGAGATTTGGGACCCATGCGATGGGTACCACGCAGTATTACTTTAAAGGGTCTGCGTTTGCTCACCCAACCTCACCAAACCTCTCAGCCCCAAGAGTGTCCACCCTTATGTCTCATCCAGCTGTGGGTCTAGATATGGTGAATCCAGGTTGCATCACAGCCCCTGAACGCATTGTGTAAGAATTTCTCTCTCTTTCACTGTCGTTGTTTCATGGGTTTTTCAAAGTAATTTATTTTCATAATGGGGTTTAGCTGCTTTTCACTGCTGTGTTTATGTCGCTTTACACCCACTTGACACACTAACAGAGAGATATCAATACATAGGTTTTAAGATTATTACTAGTCAGATATATTCTTGTGCGGTGAATAGGGCGTGTTGAGTCCAGTTCTCTGAGCAAGGAGTAGGTCTTGTCTATTACATATTGGGTTTATGGAACGGTATCTGAGCTAATTTGATACCCTTGTTTTATGTATCACCCCACCTCACCTTTCCCGTTAAGCAGCCATAGTGTGTTTTCTGCATGTGTGACTCTGTTCTGTTTTGTAATTCAGTTCAAGTGTAACGGTTTTTACATTCCCTCTATCAGTGATACCTTATGAGAAGTGTCCTTTTCTGTGTGCCTTATTTCAGTTAGAATCGTCGTACCTAAATCCACTCATCATGCTGCTACTAACTTTATGACATTGATTTCATGGCTGAGTGATATTCCATTGTACATAAGGACCACAACTTCTTTATCCATTTTTCTCTTTCCTTGGATATTAAGGTGGAATGAAGTGGAGGTCCTTGTCAACAGAGCAGCCCTAAACTTTGGGGTGCTTGTGTCTTGCTGATTTTTCATTTTCCCAATTTATACCCCCATGAGTGGAAGTGCCCTATGCTCTCTAAGCTGTGTTTTTCAGATGTTTCAGGACACACCGTACACTTCTCCAGAGTGGCTGTTGGCAATTTACATCCCGCCCATCAGTGTAGCAAGGCTCCCATTTCTCCATGGCCTGTCCTGCATTTCTGGTTTTGACACTTTTTTCAGCATGGCCCTTTTGACCGATGGGAAGCGAGACTTCTCTGTAGCGCTGATTTGCCTTTCCAGGTTGCTTGGTTGGCCAAAAAGGGCGTATGCGTTTTTTCCTGAATATATTCAGGAAAAAACGCATACGCCCTTTTTGGCCAAGGGCATCATTGTCAACGTTTTGCCGCTTTTCATGTGCTTTAAAGGCGATTCGTATCTACCTCCTGAAATCTGTTTCGTGCAATTCTGCCTTGATTTCAAATCCTCTTCTTTGCCTTCCCTCAATATATTTGTGGACGAGAGTTATCATTTATAACTCTGCAGGTTTGTGAATTGCAGTGCCCTGAACCTCCATTTTACAACTCGCTTTTTTGGGAGCTGGCCGCAAAAGCGCAGGATGGCTTCAGGCCCTGTTCTGGTTCCGGGGGGCAGGCTGAGCCTGTGGTTAATTCTTCTTCCTGATGGGAAAATAGAGTGACCTGTGCCTGTCCCGACACCAAGAGCTAGTCTCTCGTTGGTTCCCCATCTTCCCGTTCATCCTCAGGACAAATTGCAACCTGTACGGAACAGGAGGTTAAAGGTGCTGATGCTCCAAGTAGGGAGATTGCTAGTAAAGCGGCTGGAAAGGCGAACCCGGGCACAAGGAGATGAGAAATGAGGTGCGTTTTAGAAACCTTTCCCCATCACACGGTGTACCATCTTCTGGGTTTCTCATGCATGTTTTCGATGTAGGAAGATGCCCTTGAACCTGGAGATTTGGGACCCATGCGATGGGTACCACGCAGTATTACTTTAAAGGGTCTGCGTTTGCTCACCCAACCTCACCAAACCTCTCAGCCCCAAGAGTGTCCACCCTTATGTCTCATCCAGCTGTGGGTCTAGATATGGTGAATCCAGGTTGCATCACAGCCCCTGAACGCATTGTGTAAGAATTTCTCTCTCTTTCACTGTCGTTGTTTCATGGGTTTTTCAAAGTAATTTATTTTCATAATGGGGTTTAGCTGCTTTTCACTGCTGTGTTTATGTCGCTTTACACCCACTTGACACACTAACAGAGAGATATCAATACATAGGTTTTAAGATTATTACTAGTCAGATATATTCTTGTGCGGTGAATAGGGCGTGTTGAGTCCAGTTCTCTGAGCAAGGAGTAGGTCTTGTCTATTACATATTGGGTTTATGGAACGGTATCTGAGCTAATTTGATACCCTTGTTTTATGTATCACCCCACCTCACCTTTCCCGTTAAGCAACCATAGTGTGTTTTCTGCATGTGTGACTCTGTTCTGTTTTGTAATTCAGTTCAAGTGTAACGGTTTTTACATTCCCTCTATCAGTGATACCTTATGAGAAGTGTCCTTTTCTGTGTGACTTATTTCACTTAGAATCGTCGTACCTAAATCCACTCATCATGCTGCTACTAACCTTATGACATTGATTTCATGGCTGAGTGATATTCCATTGTACATAAGGACCACAACTTCTTTATCCATTTTTCTCTTTCCTGGGATATTTAAGGTGGAATGAAGTGGAGGTCCTTGTCAACAGAGCAGCCCTAAACTTTGGGGTGCTTGTGTCTTGCTGATTTTTCATTTTCCCAATTTATACCCCCATGAGTGGAAGTGCCCTATGCTCTCTAAGCTGTGTTTTTCAGATGTTTCAGGACACACCGTACACTTCTCCAGAGTGGCTGTTGGCAATTTACATCCCGCCCATCAGTGTAGCAAGGCACCCATTTCTCCATGGCCTGTCCTGCATTTCTGGTTTTGACACTTTTTTCAGCATGGCCCTTTTGACCGATGGGAAACGAGACTTCTCTGTAGCGCTGATTTGCCTTTCCAGGTTGCTTGGTTGGCCAAAAAGGGCGTATGCGTTTTTTCCTGAATATATTCAGGAAAAAACGCATACGCCCTTTTTGGCCAAGGGCATCATTGTCAACGTTTTGCCGCTTTTCATGTGCTTTAAAGGCGATTCGTATCTACCTCCTGAAATCTGTTTTGTGCAATTCTGCCTTGATTTCAAATCCTCTTCTTTGCCTTCCCTCAATATATTTGTGGACGAGAGTTATCATTTATAACTCTGCAGGTTTGTGAATTGCAGTGCCCTGAACCTCCATTTTACAACTCGCTTTTTTGGGAGCTGGCCGCAAAAGCGCAGGATGGCTTCAGGCCCTGTTCTGGTTCCGGGGGGCAGGCTGAGCCTGTGGTTAATTCTTCTTCCTGATGGGAAAATAGAGTGACCTGTGCCTGTCCCGACACCAAGAGCTAGTCTCTCGTTGGTTCCCCGTCTTCCCGTTCATCCTCAGGACAAATTGCAACCTGTACGGAACAGGAGGTTAAAGGTGCTGATGCTCCAAGTAGGGAGATTGCTAGTAAAGCGGCTGGAATGGCGAACCCGGGCACAAGGAGATGAGAAATGAGGTGCGTTTTAGAAACCTTTCCCCATCACACGGTGTACCATCTTCTAGGTTTCTCATGCATGTTTTCGATGTAGGAAGATGCCCTTGAACCTGGAGATTTGGGACCCATGCGATGGGTACCACGCAGTATTACTTTAAAGGGTCTGCGTTTGCTCACCCAACCTCACCAAACCTCTCAGCCCCAAGAGTGTCCACCCTTATGTCTCATCCAGCTGTGGGTCTAGATATGGTCAATCCAGGTTGCATCACAGCCCCTGAACTCATTGTGTAAGAATTTCTATCTCTTTCACTGTCGTTGTTTCATGGGTTTTTCAAAGTAATTTATTTTCATAATGGGGTTTAGCTGCTTTTCACGGCTGTGTTTATGCCACTTTACACCCACTTGACACACTAACAGAGAGATATCAATACATAGGTTTTAAGATTTTTACTAGTCAGATATATTCTTGTGCGGTGAATAGGGCGTGTTGAGTCCAGTTCTCTGAGCAAGGAGTAGGTCTTGTCTACTACATATTGGGTTTATGGAACGGTATCTGAGCTAATTTGATACCCTTGTTTTATGTATCACCCCACCTCACCTTTCCCGTTAAGCAGCCATAGTGTGTTTTCTGCATGTGTGACTCTGTTCTGTTCTGTAATTCAGTTCAAGTGTAACGGTTTTTACATTCCCTCTATAAGTGATACCTTATGAGAAGTGTCCTTTTCTGTGTGATTTATTTCACTTAGAATCGTCGTACCTAAATCCACTCATCATGCTGCTACTAACCTTATGACATTGATTTCATGGCTGAGTGATATTCCATTGTACATAAGGACCACAACTTCTTTATCCATTTTTCTCTTTCCTTGGATATTTAAGGTGGAATGAAGTGGAGGTCCTTGTCAACAGAGCAGCCCTAAACTTTGGGGTGCTTGTGTCTTGCTGATTTTTCATTTTCCCAATTTATACCCCCATGAGTGGAAGTGCCCTATGCTCTCTAAGCTGTGCTTTTCAGATGTTTCAGGACACACCGTACACTTCTCCAGAGTGGCTGTTGGCAATTTTCATCCCGCCCATCAGTGTAGCAAGGCTCCCATTTCTCCATGGCCTGTCCTGCATTTCTGGTTTTGACGCTTTTTTCAGCATGGCCCTTTTGACTGATGGGAAGCGAGACTTCTCTGTAGCGCTGATTTGCCTTTCCAGGTTGCTTGGTTGGCCAAAAAGGGCGTATGCGTTTTTTCCTGAATATATTCAGGAAAAAACGCATACGCCCTTTTTGGCCAAGGGCATCATTGTCAACGTTTTGCCGCTTTTCATGTGCTTTAAAGGCGATTCGTATCTACCTCCTGAAATCTGTTTCGTGCAATTCTGCCTTGATTTCAAATCCTCTTCTTTGCCTTCCCTCAATATATTTGTGGACGAGAGTTATCATTTATAACTCTGCAGGTTTGTGAATTGCAGTGCCCTGAACCTCCATTTTACAACTCGCTTTTTTGGGAGCTGGCCGCAAAAGCGCAGGATGGCTTCAGGCCCTGTTCTGGTTCCGGGGGGCAGGCTGAGCCTGTGGTTAATTCTTCTTCCTGATGGGAAAATAGAGTGACCTGTGCCTGTCCCGACACCAAGAGCTAGTCTCTCGTTGGTTCCCCGTCTTCCCGTTCATCCTCAGGACAAATTGCAACCTGTACGGAACAGGAGGTTAAAGGTGCTGATGCTCCAAGTAGGGAGATTGCTAGTAAAGCGGCTGGAATGGCGAACCCGGGCACAAGGAGATGAGAAATGAGGTGCGTTTTAGAAACCTTTCCCCATCACACGGTGTACCATCTTCTGGGTTTCTCATGCATGTTTTCGATGTAGGAAGATGCCCTTGAACCTGGAGATTTGGGACCCATGCGATGGGTACCACGCCGTATTACTTTAAAGGGTCTGCGTTTGCTCACCCAACCTCACCAAACCTCTCAGCCCCAAGAGTGTCCACCCTTATGTCTCATCCAGCTGTGGGTCTAGATATGGTCAATCCAGGTTGCATCACAGCCCCTGAACTCATTGTGTAAGAATTTCTATCTCTTTCACTGTCGTTGTTTCATGGGTTTTTCAAAGTAATTTATTTTCATAATGGGGTTTAGCTGCTTTTCACGGCTGTGTTTATGCCGCTTTACACCCACTTGACACACTAACAGAGAGATATCAATACATAGGTTTTAAGATTTTTACTAGTCAGATATATTCTTGTGCGGTGAATAGGGCGTGTTGAGTCCAGTTCTCTGAGCAAGGAGTAGGTCTTGTCTACTACATATTGGGTTTATGGAACGGTATCTGAGCTAATTTGATACCCTTGTTTTATGTATCACCCCACCTCACCTTTCCCGTTAAGCAGCCATAGTCTGTTTTCTGCATGTGTGACTCTGTTCTGTTTTGTAATTCAGTTCAAGTGTAACGGTTTTTACATTCCCTCTAAAAGTGATACCTTATGAGAAGTGTCCTTTTCTGTGTGACTTATTTCACTTAGAATCGTCGTACCTAAATCCACTCATCATGCTGCTACTAACCTTATGACATTGATTTCATGGCTGAGTGATATTCCATTGTACATAAGGACCACAACTTCTTTATCCATTTTTCTCTTTCCTTGGATATTTAAGGTGGAATGAAGTGGAGGTCCTTGTCAACAGAGCAGCCCTAAACTTTGGGGTGCTTGTGTCTTGCTGATTTTTCATTTTCCCAATTTATACCCCCATGAGTGGAAGTGCCCTATGCTCTCTAAGCTGTGTTTTTCAGATGTTTCAGGACACACCGTACACTTCTCCAGAGTGGCTGTTGGCAATTTACATCCCGCCCATCAGTGTAGCAAGGCTCTCATTTCTCCATGGCCTGTCCTGCATTTCTGGTTTTGACACTTTTTTCAGCATGGCCCTTTTGACCGATGGGAAGCGAGACTTCTTTTTAGCGCTGATTTGCCTTTCCAGGTTGCTTGGTTGGCCAAAAAGGGCGTATGCGTTTTTTCCTGAATATATTCAGGAAAAAACGCATACGCCCTTTTTGGCCAAGGGCATCATTGTCAACATTTTGCTGCTTTTCATGTGCTTTAAAGGCGATTCGAATCTACCTCCTGAAATCTGTTTCGTGCAATTCTGCCTTGATTTCAAATCCTCTTCTTTGCCTTCCCTCAATATATTTGTGGACGAGAGTTATCATTTATAACTCTGCAGGTTTGTGAATTGCAGTGCCCTGAACGTCCATTTTACAACTCGCTTTTTTGGGAGCTGGCCGCAAAAGCGCAGGATGGCTTCAGGCCCTGTTCTGGTTCCGGGGTGCAGGCTGAGCCTGTGGTTAATTCTTCTTCCTGATGGGAAAATAGAGTGACCTGTGCCTGTCCCAACACCAAGAGCTAGTCTCTCGTTGGTTCCCCGTCTTCCCGTTCATCCTCAGGACAAATTGCAACCTGTACGGAACAGGAGGTTAAAGGTGCTGATGCTCCAAGTAGGGAGATTGCTAGTAAAGCGGCTGGAATGGCGAACCCGGGCACAAGGAGATGAGAAATGAGGTGCGTTTTAGAAACCTTTCCCCATCACACGGTGTACCATCTTCTGGGTTTCTCATGCATGTTTTCGATGTAGGAAGATGCCCTTGAACCTGGAGATTTGGGACCCATGCGATGGGTACCACGCCGTATTACTTTAAAGGGTCTGCGTTTGCTCACCCAACCTCACCAAACCTCTCAGCCCCAAGAGTGTCCACCCTTATGTCTCATCCAGCTGTGGGTCTAGATATGGTCAATCCAGGTTGCATCACAGCCCCTGAACTCATTGTGTAAGAATTTCTCTCTCTTTCACTGTCGTTGTTTCATGGGTTTTTCAAAGTAATTTATTTTCATAATGGGGTTTAGCTGCTTTTCACGGCTGTGTTTATGCCGCTTTACACCCACTTGACACACTAACAGAGAGATATCAATACATAGGTTTTAAGATTATTACTAGTCAGATATATTCTTGTGCGGTGAATAGGGCGTGTTGAGTCCAGTTCTCTGAGCAAGGAGTAGGTCTTGTCTACTACATATTGGGTTTATGGAACGGTATCTGAGCTAATTTGATACCCTTGTTTTATGTATCACCCCACCTCACCTTTCCCGTTAAGCAGCCATAGTCTGTTTTCTGCATGTGTGACTCTGTTCTGTTTTGTAATTCAGTTCAAGTGTAACGGTTTTTACATTCCCTCTAAAAGTGATACCTTATGAGAAGTGTCCTTTTCTGTGTGACTTATTTCAGTTAGAATCGTCGTACCTAAATCCACTCATCATGCTGCTACTAACCTTATGACATTGATTTCATGGCTGAGTGATATTCCATTGTACATAAGGACCACAACTTCTTTATCCATTTTTCTCTTTCCTTGGATATTAAGGTGGAATGAAGTGGAGGTCCTTGTCAACAGAGCAGCCCTAAACTTTGGGGTGCTTGTGTCTTGCTGATTTTTCATTTTCCCAATTTATACCCCCATGAGTGGAAGTGCCCTATGCTCTCTAAGCTGTGTTTTTCAGATGTTTCAGGACACACCGTACACTTCTCCAGAGTGGCTGTTGGCAATTTACATCCCGCCCATCAGTGTAGCAAGGCTCCCATTTCTCCATGGCCTGTCCTGCATTTCTGGTTTTGACACTTTTTTCAGCATGGCCCTTTTGACCGATGGGAAGCGAGACTTCTCTGTAGCGCTGATTTGCCTTTCCAGGTTGCTTGGTTGGCCAAAAAGGGCGTATGCGTTTTTTCCTGAATATATTCAGGAAAAAACGCATACGCCCTTTTTGGCCAAGGGCATCATTGTCAACGTTTTGCCGCTTTTCATGTGCTTTAAAGGCGATTCGTATCTACCTCCTGAAATCTGTTTCGTGCAATTCTGCCTTGATTTCAAATCCTCTTCTTTGCCTTCCCTCAATATATTTGTGGACGAGAGTTATCATTTATAACTCTGCAGGTTTGTGAATTGCAGTGCCCTGAACCTCCATTTTACAACTCGCTTTTTTGGGAGCTGGCCGCAAAAGCGCAGGATGGCTTCAGGCCCTGTTCTGGTTCCGGGGGGCAGGCTGAGCCTGTGGTTAATTCTTCTTCCTGATGGGAAAATAGAGTGACCTGTGCCTGTCCCGACACCAAGAGCTAGTCTCTCGTTGGTTCCCCGTCTTCCCGTTCATCCTCAGGACAAATTGCAACCTGTACGGAACAGGAGGTTAAAGGTGCTGATGCTCCAAGTAGGGAGATTGCTAGTAAAGCGGCTGGAAAGGCGAACCCGGGCACAAGGAGATGAGAAATGAGGTGCGTTTTAGAAACCTTTCCCCATCACACGGTGTACCATCTTCTGGGTTTCTCATGCATGTTTTCGATGTAGGAAGATGCCCTTGAACCTGGAGATTTGGGACCCATGCGATGGGTACCACGCAGTATTACTTTAAACGGTCTGCGTTTGCTCACCCAACCTCACCAAACCTCTCAGCCCCAAGAGTGTCCACCCTTATGTCTCATCCAGCTGTGGGTCTAGATATGGTGAATCCAGGTTGCATCACAGCCCCTGAACGCATTGTGTAAGAATTTCTCTCTCTTTCACTGTCGTTGTTTCATGGGTTTTTCAAAGTAATTTATTTTCATAATGGGGTTTAGCTGCTTTTCACTGCTGTGTTTATGTCGCTTTACACCCACTTGACACACTAACAGAGAGATATCAATACATAGGTTTTAAGATTATTACTAGTCAGATATATTCTTGTGCGGTGAATAGGGCGTGTTGAGTCCAGTTCTCTGAGCAAGGAGTAGGTCTTGTCTATTACATATTGGGTTTATGGAACGGTATCTGAGCTAATTTGATACCCTTGTTTTATGTATCACCCCACCTCACCTTTCCCGTTAAGCAGCCATAGTGTGTTTTCTGCATGTGTGACTCTGTTCTGTTTTGTAATTCAGTTCAAGTGTAACGGTTTTTACATTCCCTCTAAAAGTGATACCTTATGAGAAGTGTCCTTTTCTGTGTGACTTATTTCAGTTAGAATCGTCGTACCTAAATCCACTCATCATGCTGCTACTAACCTTATGACATTGATTTCATGGCTGAGTGATATTCCATTGTACATAAGGACCACAACTTCTTTATCCATTTTTCTCTTTCCTTGGATATTAAGGTGGAATGAAGTGGAGGTCCTTGTCAACAGAGCAGCCCTAAACTTTGGGGTGCTTGTGTCTTGCTGATTTTTCATTTTCCCAATTTATACCCCCATGAGTGGAAGTGCCCTATGCTCTCTAAGCTGTGTTTTTCAGATGTTTCAGGACACACCGTACACTTCTCCAGAGTGGCTGTTGGCAATTTACATCCCGCCCATCAGTGTAGCAAGGCTCCCATTTCTCCATGGCCTGTCCTGCATTTCTGGTTTTGACACTTTTTTCAGCATGGCCCTTTTGACCGATGGGAAGCGAGACTTCTCTGTAGCGCTGATTTGCCTTTCCAGGTTGCTTGGTTGGCCAAAAAGGGCGTATGCGTTTTTTCCTGAATATATTCAGGAAAAAACGCATACGCCCTTTTTGGCCAAGGGCATCATTGTCAACGTTTTGCCGCTTTTCATGTGCTTTAAAGGCGATTCGTATCTACCTCCTGAAATCTGTTTCGTGCAATTCTGCCTTGATTTCAAATCCTCTTCTTTGCCTTCCCTCAATATATTTGTGGACGAGAGTTATCATTTATAACTCTGCAGGTTTGTGAATTGCAGTGCCCTGAACCTCCATTTTACAACTCGCTTTTTTGGGAGCTGGCCGCAAAAGCGCAGGATGGCTTCAGGCCCTGTTCTGGTTCCGGGGGGCAGGCTGAGCCTGTGGTTAATTCTTCTTCCTGATGGGAAAATAGAGTGACCTGTGCCTGTCCCGACACCAAGAGCTAGTCTCTCGTTGGTTCCCCGTCTTCCCGTTCATCCTCAGGACAAATTGCAACCTGTACGGAACAGGAGGTTAAAGGTGCTGATGCTCCAAGTAGGGAGATTGCTAGTAAAGCGGCTGGAAAGGCGAACCCGGGCACAAGGAGATGAGAAATGAGGTGCGTTTTAGAAACCTTTCCCCATCACACGGTGTACCATCTTCTGGGTTTCTCATGCATGTTTTCGATGTAGGAAGATGCCCTTGAACCTGGAGATTTGGGACCCATGCGATGGGTACCACGCAGTATTACTTTAAACGGTCTGCGTTTGCTCACCCAACCTCACCAAACCTCTCAGCCCCAAGAGTGTCCACCCTTATGTCTCATCCAGCTGTGGGTCTAGATATGGTGAATCCAGGTTGCATCACAGCCCCTGAACGCATTGTGTAAGAATTTCTCTCTCTTTCACTGTCGTTGTTTCATGGGTTTTTCAAAGTAATTTATTTTCATAATGGGGTTTAGCTGCTTTTCACTGCTGTGTTTATGTCGCTTTACACCCACTTGACACACTAACAGAGAGATATCAATACATAGGTTTTAAGATTATTACTAGTCAGATATATTCTTGTGCGGTGAATAGGGCGTGTTGAGTCCAGTTCTCTGAGCAAGGAGTAGGTCTTGTCTATTACATATTGGGTTTATGGAACGGTATCTGAGCTAATTTGATACCCTTGTTTTATGTATCACCCCACCTCACCTTTCCCGTTAAGCAACCATAGTGTGTTTTCTGCATGTGTGACTCTGTTCTGTTTTGTAATTCAGTTCAAGTGTAACGGTTTTTACATTCCCTCTATCAGTGATACCTTATGAGAAGTGTCCTTTTCTGTGTGACTTATTTCACTTAGAATCGTCGTACCTAAATCCACTCATCATGCTGCTACTAACCTTATGACATTGATTTCATGGCTGAGTGATATTCCATTGTACATAAGGACCACAACTTCTTTATCCATTTTTCTCTTTCCTGGGATATTTAAGGTGGAATGAAGTGGAGGTCCTTGTCAACAGAGCAGCCCTCAACTTTGGGGTGCTTGTGTCTTGCTGATTTTTCATTTTCCCAATTTATACCCCCATGAGTGGAAGTGCCCTATGCTCTCTAAGCTGTGTTTTTCAGATGTTTCAGGACACACCGTACACTTCTCCAGAGTGGCTGTTGGCAATTTACATCCCGCCCATCAGTGTAGCAAGGCTCCCATTTCTCCATGGCCTGTCCTGCATTTCTGGTTTTGACACTTTTTTCAGCATGGCCCTTTTGACCGATGGGAAACGAGACTTCTCTGTAGCGCTGATTTGCCTTTCCAGGTTGCTTGGTTGGCCAAAAAGGGCGTATGCGTTTTTTCCTGAATATATTCAGGAAAAAACGCATACGCCCTTTTTGGCCAAGGGCATCATTGTCAACGTTTTGCCGCTTTTCATGTGCTTTAAAGGCGATTCGTATCTACCTCCTGAAATCTGTTTCGTGCAATTCTGCCTTGATTTCAAATCCTCTTCTTTGCCTTCCCTCAATATATTTGTGGACGAGAGTTATCATTTATAACTCTGCAGGTTTGTGAATTGCAGTGCCCTGAACCTCCATTTTACAACTCGCTTTTTTGGGAGCTGGCCGCAAAAGCGCAGGATGGCTTCAGGCCCTGTTCTGGTTCCGGGGGGCAGGCTGAGCCTGTGGTTAATTCTTCTTCCTGATGGTAAAATAGAGTGACCTGTGCCTGTCCCGACACCAAGAGCTAGTCTCTCGTTGGTTCCCCGTCTTCCCGTTCATCCTCAGGACAAATTGCAACCTGTACGGAACAGGAGGTTAAAGGTGCTGATGCTCCAAGTAGGGAGATTGCTAGTAAAGCGGCTGGAATGGCGAACCCGGGCACAAGGAGATGAGAAATGAGGTGCGTTTTAGAAACCTTTCCCCATCACACGGTGTACCATCTTCTAGGTTTCTCATGCATGTTTTCGATGTAGGAAGATGCCCTTGAACCTGGAGGTTTGGGACCCATGCGATGGGTACCACGCAGTATTACTTTAAAGGGTCTGCGTTTGCTCACCCAACCTCACCAAACCTCTCAGCCCCAAGAGTGTCCAACCTTATGTCTCATCCAGCTGTGGGTCTAGATATGGTCAATCCAGGTTGCATCACAGCCCCTGAACTCATTGTGTAAGAATTTCTATCTCTTTCACTGTCGTTGTTTCATGGGTTTTTCAAAGTAATTTATTTTCATAATGGGGTTTAGCTGCTTTTCACGGCTGTGTTTATGCCACTTTACACCCACTTGACACACTAACAGAGAGATATCAATACATAGGTTTTAAGATTTTTACTAGTCAGATATATTCTTGTGCGGTGAATAGGGCGTGTTGAGTCCAGTTCTCTGAGCAAGGAGTAGGTCTTGTCTACTACATATTGGGTTTATGGAACGGTATCTGAGCTAATTTGATACCCTTGTTTTATGTATCACCCCACCTCACCTTTCCCGTTAAGCAGCCATAGTGTGTTTTCTGCATGTGTGACTCTGTTCTGTTCTGTAATTCAGTTCAAGTGTAACGGTTTTTAGATTCCCTCTATAAGTGATACCTTATGAGAAGTGTCCTTTTCTGTGTGACTTATTTCACTTAGAATCGTCGTACCTAAATCCACTCATCATGCTGCTACTAACCTTATGACATTGATTTCATGGCTGAGTGATATTCCATTGTACATAAGGACCACAACTTCTTTATCCATTTTTCTCTTTCCTTGGATATTTAAGGTGGAATGAAGTGGAGGTCCTTGTCAACAGAGCAGCCCTCAACTTTGGGGTGCTTGTGTCTTGCTGATTTTTCATTTTCCCAATTTATACCCCCATGAGTGGAAGTGCCCTATGCTCTCTAAGCTGTGTTTTTCAGATGTTTCAGGACACACCGTACACTTCTCCAAAGTGGCTGTTGGCAATTTACATCCCGCCCATCAGTGTAGCAAGGCTCCCATTTCTCCATGGCCTGTCCTGCATTTCTGGTTTTGACACTTTTTTCAGCATGGCCATTTTGACCGATGGGAAGCGAGACTTCTCTGTAGCGCTGATTTGCCTTTCCAGGTTGCTTGGTTGGCCAAAAAGGGCCTATGCGTTTTTTCCTGAATATATTCAGGAAAAAACGCATACGCCCTTTTTGGCCAAGGGCATCATTGTCAACGTTTTGCCGCTTTTCATGTGCATTAAAGGCGATTCGTATCTACCTCCTGAAATCTGTTTCGTGCAATTCTGCCTTGATTTCAAATCCTCTTCTTTGCCTTCCCTCAATATATTTGTGGACGAGAGTTATCATTTATAACTCTGCAGGTTTGTGAATTGCAGTGCCCTGAACCTCCATTTTACAACTCGCTTTTTTGGGAGCTGGCCGCAAAAGCGCAGGATGGCTTCAGGCCCTGTTCTGGTTCCGGGGGGCAGGCTGAGCCTGTGGTTAATTCTTCTTCCTGATGGGAAAATAGAGTGACCTGTGCCTGTCCCGACACCAAGAGCTAGTCTCTCGTTGGTTCCCCGTCTTCCCGTTCATCCTCAGGACAAATTGCAACCTGTACGGAACAGGAGGTTAAAGGTGCTGATGCTCCAAGTAGGGAGATTGCTAGTAAAGCGGCTGGAATGGCGAACCCGGGCACAAGGAGATGAGAAATGAGGTGCGTTTTAGAAACCTTTCCCCATCACACGGTGTACCATCTTCTGGGTTTCTCATGCATGTTTTCGATGTTAGGAAGATGCCCTTGAACCTGGAGATTTGGGACCCATGCGATGGGTACCACGCAGTATTACTTTAAAGGGTCTGCGTTTGCTCACCCAACCTCACCAAACCTCTCAGCCCCAAGAGTGTCCACCCTTATGTCTCATCCAGCTGTGGGTCTAGATATGGTCAATCCAGGTTGCATCACAGCCCCTGAACTCATTGTGTAAGAATTTCTATCTCTTTCACTGTCGTTGTTTCATGGGTTTTTCAAAGTAATTTATTTTCATAATGGGGTTTAGCTGCTTTTCACGGCTGTGTTTATGCCGCTTTACACCCACTTGACACACTAACAGAGAGATATCAATACATAGGTTTTAAGATTATTACTAGTCAGATATATTCTTGTGCGGTGAATAGGGCGTGTTGAGTCCAGTTCTCTGAGCAAGGAGTAGGTCTTGTCTACTACATATTGGGTTTATGGAACGGTATCTGAGCTAATTTGATACCCTTGTTTTATGTATCACCCCACCTCACCTTTCCCGTTAAGCAGCCATAGTCTGTTTTCTGCATGTGTGACTCTGTTCTGTTTTGTAATTCAGTTCAAGTGTAACGGTTTTTACATTCCCTCTATCAGTGATACCTTATGAGAAGTGTCCTTTTCTGTGTGACTTATTTCAGTTAGAATCGTCGTACCTAAATCCACTCATCATGCTGCTACTAACCTTATGACATTGATTTCATGGCTGAGTGATATTCCATTGTACATAAGGACCACAACTTCTTTATCCATTTTTCTCTTTCCTGGGATATTTAAGGTGGAATGAAGTGGAGGTCCTTGTCAACAGAGCAGCCCTAAACTTTGGGGTGCTTGTGTCTTGCTGATTTTTCATTTTCCCAATTTATACCCCCATGAGTGGAAGTGCCCTATGCTCTCTAAGCTGTGTTTTTCAGATGTTTCAGGACACACCGTACACTTCTCCAGAGTGGCTGTTGGCAATTTACATCCCGCCCATCAGTGTAGCAAGGCTCTCATTTCTCCATGGCCTGTCCTGCATTTCTGGTTTTGACACTTTTTTCAGCATGGCCCTTTTGACCGATGGGAAGCGAGACTTCTTTTTAGCGCTGATTTGCCTTTCCAGGTTGCTTGGTTGGCCAAAAAGGGCGTATGCGTTTTTTCCTGAATATATTCAGGAAAAAACGCATACGCCCTTTTTGGCCAAGGGCATCATTGTCAACATTTTGCTGCTTTTCATGTGCTTTAAAGGCGATTCGAATCTACCTCCTGAAATCTGTTTCGTGCAATTCTGCCTTGATTTCAAATCCTCTTCTTTGCCTTCCCTCAATATATTTGTGGACGAGAGTTATCATTTATAACTCTGCAGGTTTGTGAATTGCAGTGCCCTGAACGTCCATTTTACAACTCGCTTTTTTGGGAGCTGGCCGCAAAAGCGCAGGATGGCTTCAGGCCCTGTTCTGGTTCCGGGGTGCAGGCTGAGCCTGTGGTTAATTCTTCTTCCTGATGGGAAAATAGAGTGACCTGTGCCTGTCCCAACACCAAGAGCTAGTCTCTCGTTGGTTCCCCGTCTTCCCGTTCATCCTCAGGACAAATTGCAACCTGTACGGAACAGGAGGTTAAAGGTGCTGATGCTCCAAGTAGGGAGATTGCTAGTAAAGCGGCTGGAATGGCGAACCCGGGCACAAGGAGATGAGAAATGAGGTGCGTTTTAGAAACCTTTCCCCATCACACGGTGTACCATCTTCTGGGTTTCTCATGCATGTTTTCGATGTAGGAAGATGCCCTTGAACCTGGAGATTTGGGACCCATGCGATGGGTACCACGCCGTATTACTTTAAAGGGTCTGCATTTGCTCACCCAACCTCACCAAACCTCTCAGCCCCAAGAGTGTCCACCCTTATGTCTCATCCAGCTGTGGGTCTAGATATGGTCAATCCAGGTTGCATCACAGCCCCTGAACTCATTGTGTAAGAATTTCTCTCTCTTTCACTGTCGTTGTTTCATGGGTTTTTCAAAGTAATTTATTTTCATAATGGGGTTTAGCTGCTTTTCACGGCTGTGTTTATGCCGCTTTACACCCACTTGACACACTAACAGAGAGATATCAATACATAGGTTTTAAGATTATTACTAGTCAGATATATTCTTGTGCGGTGAATAGGGCGTGTTGAGTCCAGTTCTCTGAGCAAGGAGTAGGTCTTGTCTACTACATATTGGGTTTATGGAACGGTATCTGAGCTAATTTGATACCCTTGTTTTATGTATCACCCCACCTCACCTTTCCCGTTAAGCAGCCATAGTCTGTTTTCTGCATGTGTGACTCTGTTCTGTTTTGTAATTCAGTTCAAGTGTAACGGTTTTTACATTCCCTCTAAAAGTGATACCTTATGAGAAGTGTCCTTTTCTGTGTGACTTATTTCAGTTAGAATCGTCGTACCTAAATCCACTCATCATGCTGCTACTAACCTTATGACATTGATTTCATGGCTGAGTGATATTCCATTGTACATAAGGACCACAACTTCTTTATCCATTTTTCTCTTTCCTTGGATATTAAGGTGGAATGAAGTGGAGGTCCTTGTCAACAGAGCAGCCCTCAACTTTGGGGTGCTTGTGTCTTGCTGATTTTTCATTTTCCCAATTTATACCCCCATGAGTGGAAGTGCCCTATGCTCTCTAAGCTGTGTTTTTCAGATGTTTCAGGACACACCGTACACTTCTCCAAAGTGGCTGTTGGCAATTTACATCCCGCCCATCAGTGTAGCAAGGCTCCCATTTCTCCATGGCCTGTCCTGCATTTCTGGTTTTGACACTTTTTTCAGCATGGCCATTTTGACCGATGGGAAGCGAGACTTCTCTGTAGCGCTGATTTGCCTTTCCAGGTTGCTTGGTTGGCCAAAAAGGGCGTATGCGTTTTTTCCTGAATATATTCAGGAAAAAACGCATACGCCCTTTTTGGCCAAGGGCATCATTGTCAACGTTTTGCCGCTTTTCATGTGCATTAAAGGCGATTCGTATCTACCTCCTGAAATCTGTTTCGTGCAATTCTGCCTTGATTTCAAATCCTCTTCTTTGCCTTCCCTCAATATATTTGTGGACGAGAGTTATCATTTATAACTCTGCAGGTTTGTGAATTGCAGTGCCCTGAACCTCCATTTTACAACTCGCTTTTTTGGGAGCTGGCCGCAAAAGCGCAGGATGGCTTCAGGCCCTGTTCTGGTTCCGGGGGGCAGGCTGAGCCTGTGGTTAATTCTTCTTCCTGATGGGAAAATAGAGTGACCTGTGCCTGTCCCGACACCAAGAGCTAGTCTCTCGTTGGTTCCCCGTCTTCCCGTTCATCCTCAGGACAAATTGCAACCTGTACGGAACAGGAGGTTAAAGGTGCTGATGCTCCAAGTAGGGAGATTGCTAGTAAAGCGGCTGGAATGGCGAACCCGGGCACAAGGAGATGAGAAATGAGGTGCGTTTTAGAAACATTTCCCCATCACACGGTGTACCATCTTCTGGGTTTCTCATGCATGTTTTCGATGTAGGAAGATGCCCTTGAACCTGGAGATTTGGGACCCATGCGATGGGTACCACGCAGTATTACTTTAAAGGGTCTGCGTTTGCTCACCCAACCTCACCAAACCTCTCAGCCCCAAGAGTGTCCACCCTTATGTCTCATCCAGCTGTGGGTCTAGATATGGTCAATCCAGGTTGCATCACAGCCCCTGAACTCATTGTGTAAGAATTTCTATCTCTTTCACTGTCGTTGTTTCATGGGTTTTTCAAACTAATTTATTTTCATAATGGGGTTTAGCTGCTTTTCACGGCTGTGTTTATGCCGCTTTACACCCACTTGACACACTAACAGAGAGATATCAATACATAGGTTTTAAGATTATTACTAGTCAGATATATTCTTGTGCGGTGAATAGGGCGTGTTGAGTCCAGTTCTCTGAGCAAGGAGTAGGTCTTGTCTACTACATATTGGGTTTATGGAACGGTATCTGAGCTAATTTGATACCCTTGTTTTATGTATCACCCCACCTCACCTTTCCCGTTAAGCAGCCATAGTCTGTTTTCTGCATGTGTGACTCTGTTCTGTTTTGTAATTCAGTTCAAGTGTAACGGTTTTTACATTCCCTCTAAAAGTGATACCTTATGAGAAGTGTCCTTTTCTGTGTGACTTATTTCAGTTAGAATCGTCGTACCTAAATCCACTCATCATGCTGCTACTAACCTTATGACATTGATTTCATGGCTGAGTGATATTCCATTGTACATAAGGACCACAACTTCTTTATCCATTTTTCTCTTTCCTTGGATATTTAAGGTGGAATGAAGTGGAGGTCCTTGTCAACAGAGCAGCCCTAAACTTTGGGGTGCTTGTGTCTTGCTGATTTTTCATTTTCCCAATTTATACCCCCATGAGTGGAAGTGCCCTATGCTCTCTAAGCTGTGTTTTTCAGATGTTTCAGGACACACCGTACACTTCTCCAGAGTGGCTGTTGGCAATTTACATCCCGCCCATCAGTGTAGCAAGGCTCTCATTTCTCCATGGCCTGTCCTGCATTTCTGGTTTTGACACTTTTTTCAGCATGGCCCTTTTGACCGATGGGAAGCGAGACTTCTTTTTAGCGCTGATTTGCCTTTCCAGGTTGCTTGGTTGGCCAAAAAGGGCGTATGCGTTTTTTCCTGAATATATTCAGGAAAAAACGCATACGCCCTTTTTGGCCAAGGGCATCATTGTCAACATTTTGCTGCTTTTCATGTGCTTTAAAGGCGATTCGAATCTACCTCCTGAAATCTGTTTCGTGCAATTCTGCCTTGATTTCAAATCCTCTTCTTTGCCTTCCCTCAATATATTTGTGGACGAGAGTTATCATTTATAACTCTGCAGGTTTGTGAATTGCAGTGCCCTGAACGTCCATTTTACAACTCGCTTTTTTGGGAGCTGGCCGCAAAAGCGCAGGATGGCTTCAGGCCCTGTTCTGGTTCCGGGGTGCAGGCTGAGCCTGTGGTTAATTCTTCTTCCTGATGGGAAAATAGAGTGACCTGTGCCTGTCCCAACACCAAGAGCTAGTCTCTCGTTGGTTCCCCGTCTTCCCGTTCATCCTCAGGACAAATTGCAACCTGTACGGAACAGGAGGTTAAAGGTGCTGATGCTCCAAGTAGGGAGATTGCTAGTAAAGCGGCTGGAATGGCGAACCCGGGCACAAGGAGATGAGAAATGAGGTGCGTTTTAGAAACCTTTCCCCATCACACGGTGTACCATCTTCTGGGTTTCTCATGCATGTTTTCGATGTAGGAAGATGCCCTTGAACCTGGAGATTTGGGACCCATGCGATGGGTACCACGCCGTATTACTTTAAAGGGTCTGCATTTGCTCACCCAACCTCACCAAACCTCTCAGCCCCAAGAGTGTCCACCCTTATGTCTCATCCAGCTGTGGGTCTAGATATGGTCAATCCAGGTTGCATCACAGCCCCTGAACTCATTGTGTAAGAATTTCTCTCTCTTTCACTGTCGTTGTTTCATGGGTTTTTCAAAGTAATTTATTTTCATAATGGGGTTTAGCTGCTTTTCACGGCTGTGTTTATGCCGCTTTACACCCACTTGACACACTAACAGAGAGATATCAATACATAGGTTTTAAGATTATTACTAGTCAGATATATTCTTGTGCGGTGAATAGGGCGTGTTGAGTCCAGTTCTCTGAGCAAGGAGTAGGTCTTGTCTACTACATATTGGGTTTATGGAACGGTATCTGAGCTAATTTGATACCCTTGTTTTATGTATCACCCCACCTCACCTTTCCCGTTAAGCAGCCATAGTCTGTTTTCTGCATGTGTGACTCTGTTCTGTTTTGTAATTCAGTTCAAGTGTAACGGTTTTTACATTCCCTCTAAAAGTGATACCTTATGAGAAGTGTCCTTTTCTGTGTGACTTATTTCAGTTAGAATCGTCGTACCTAAATCCACTCATCATGCTGCTACTAACCTTATGACATTGATTTCATGGCTGAGTGATATTCCATTGTACATAAGGACCACAACTTCTTTATCCATTTTTCTCTTTCCTGGGATATTTAAGGTGGAATGAAGTGGAGGTCCTTGTCAACAGAGCAGCCCTAAACTTTGGGGTGCTTGTGTCTTGCTGATTTTTCATTTTCCCAATTTATACCCCCATGAGTGGAAGTGCCCTATGCTCTCTAAGCTTTGCTTTTTAGACGTTTCAGGACTCACCGTACACTTCTCCAGAGTGGCTGTTGACAATTTACATCCCGCCAATCAGTGTAGCAAGGCTCCCATTTCTCCATGGCCTGTCCTGCATTTCTGGTTTTGACACTTTTTTCAGCATGGCCCTTTTGACCGATGGGAAGCGAGACTTCTCTGTAGCGCTGATTTGCTTTTCCAGGTTGCTTGGTTGGCCAAAAAGGGCGTATGCGTTTTTTCCTGAATATATTCAGGAAAAAACGCATACGCCCTTTTTGGCCAATGGCATCATTGTCAACGTTTTGCCGCTTTTCATGTGCTTTAAAGGCGATTCGTATCTACCTCCTGAAATCTGTTTCGTGCAATTCTGCCTTGATTTCAAATCCTCTTCTTTGCCTTCCCTCAATATATTTGTGGACGAGAGTTATCATTTATAACTAGGCAGGTTTGTGAATTGCAGTGCCCTGAACCTCCATTTTACAACTCGCTTTTTTGGGAGCTGGCCGCAAAAGCGCAGGATGGCTTCAGGCCCTGTTCTGGTTCCGGGGGGCAGGCTGAGCCTGTGGTTAATTCTTCTTCCTGATGAGAAAATAGAGTGACCTGTGCCTGTCCCGACACCAAGAGCTAGTCTCTCGTTGGTTCCCCGTCTTCCCGTTCATCCTCAGGACAAATTGCAACCTGTACGGAACAGGAGGTTAAAGGTGCTGATGCTCCAAGTAGGGAGATTGCTAGTAAAGCGGCTGGAAAGGCGAACCCGGGCACAAGGAGATGAGAAATGAGGTGCGTTTTAGAAACCTTTCCCCATCACACGGTGTACCATCTTCTGGGTTTCTCATGCATGTTTTCGATGTAGGAAGATGCCCTTGAACCTGGAGATTTGGGACCCATGCGATGGGTACCACGCAGTATTACTTTAAAGGGTCTGCGTTTGCTCACCCAACCTCACCAAACCTCTCAGCCCCAAGAGTGTCCACCCTTATGTCTCATCCAGCTGTGGGTCTAGATATGGTGAATCCAGGTTGCATCACAGCCCCTGAACTCATTGTGTAAGAATTTCTCTCTCTTTCACTGTCGTTGTTTCATGGGTTTTTCAAAGTAATTTATTTTCATAATGGGGTTTAGCTGCTTTTCACTGCTGTGTTTATGCCACTTTACACCCACTTGACACACTAACAGAGAGATATCAATACATAGGTTTTACGATTATTACTAGTCAGATATATTCTTGTGCGGTGAATAGGGCGTATTGAGTCCAGTTCTCTGAGCAAGGAGTAGGTCTTGTCTATTACATATTGGGTTTATGGAACGGTATCTGAGCTAATTTGATACCCTTGATTTATGTATCACCCCACCTCACCTTTCCCGTTAAGCAGCCATAGTGTGTTTTCTGCATGTGTGACTCTGTTCTGTTTTGTAATTCAGTTCAAGTGTAACGGTTTTTACATTCCCTCTATCAGTGATACCTTATGAGAAGTGTCCTTTTCTGTGTGACTTATTTCACTTAGAATCGTCGTACCTAAATCCACTCATCATGCTGCTACTAACCTTATGACATTGATTTCATGGCTGAGTGATATTCCATTGTACATAAGGACCACAACTTCTTTATCCATTTTTCTCTTTCCTGGGATATTTAAGGTGGAATGAAGTGGAGGTCCTTGTCAACAGAGCAGCCCTAAACTTTGGGGTGCTTGTGTCTTGCTGATTTTTCATTTTCCCAATTTATACCCCCATGAGTGGAAGTGCCCTATGCTCTCTAAGCTGTGTTTTTCAGATGTTTCAGGACACACCGTACACTTCTCCAGAGTGGCTGTTGGCAATTTACATCCCGCCCATCAGTGTAGCAAGGCTCCCATTTCTCCATGGCCTGTCCTGCATTTCTGGTTTTGACACTTTTTTCAGCATGGCCCTTTTGACCGATGGGAAGCGAGACTTCTTTGTAGCGCTGATTTGCCTTTCCAGGTTGCTTGGTTGGCCAAAAAGGGCGTATGCGTTTTTTCCTGAATATATTCAGGAAAAAACGCATACGCCCTTTTTGGCCAAGGGCATCATTGTCAACATTTTGCTGCTTTTCATGTGCTTTAAAGGCGATTCGAATCTACCTCCTGAAATCTGTTTCCTGCAATTCTGCCTTGATTTCAAATCCTCTTCTTTGCCTTCCCTCAATATATTTGTGGACGAGAGTTATCATTTATAACTCTGCAGGTTTGTGAATTGCAGTGCCCTGAACCTCCATTCTACAACTCGCTTTTTTGGGAGCTGGCCGCAAAAGCGCAGGATGGCTTCAGGCCCTGTTCTGGTTCTGGGGGGCAGGCTGAGCCTGTGGTTAATTCTTCTTCCTGATGGGAAAATAGAGTGACCTGTGCCTGTCCCAACACCAAGAGCTAGTCTCTCGTTGGTTCCCCGTCTTCCCGTTCATCCTCAGGACAAATTGCAACCTGTACGGAACAGGAGGTTAAAGGTGCTGATGCTCCAAGTAGGGAGATTGCTAGTAAAGCGGCTGGAATGGCGAACCCGGGCACAAGGAGATGAGAAATGAGGTGCGTTTTAGAAACCTTTCCCCATCACACGGTGTACCATCTTCTGGGTTTCTCATGCATGTTTTCGATGTAGGAAGATGCCCTTGAACCTGGAGATTTGGGACCCATGCGATGGGTACCACGCCGTATTACTTTAAAGGGTCTGCATTTGCTCAGCCAACCTCACCAAACCTCTCAGCCCCAAGAGTGTCCACCCTTATGTCTCATCCAGCTGTGGGTCTAGATATGGTCAATCCAGGTTGCATCACAGCCCCTGAACTCATTGTGTAAGAATTTCTCTCTCTTTCACTGTCGTTGTTTCATGGGTTTTTCAAAGTAATTTATTTTCATAATGGGGTTTAGCTGCTTTTCACGGCTGTGTTTATGCCGCTTTACACCCACTTGACACACTAACAGAGAGATATCAATACATAGGTTTTAAGATTATTACTAGTCAGATATATTCTTGTGCGGTGAATAGGGCGTGTTGAGTCCAGTTCTCTGAGCAAGGAGTAGGTCTTGTCTACTACATATTGGGTTTATGGAACGGTATCTGAGCTAATTTGATACCCTTGTTTTATGTATCACCCCACCTCACCTTTCCCGTTAAGCAGCCATAGTGTGTTTTCTGCATGTGTGACTCTGTTCTGTTTTGTAATTCAGTTCAAGTGTAACGGTTTTTACATTCCCTCTAAAAGTGATACCTTATGAGAAGTGTCCTTTTCTGTGTGACTTATTTCAGTTAGAATCGTTGTACCTAAATCCACTCATCATGCTGCTACTAACCTTATGACATTGATTTCATGGCTGAGTGATATTCCATTGTACATAAGGACCACAACTTCTTTATCCATTTTTCTCTTTCCTGGGATATTTAAGGTGGAATGAAGTGGAGGTCCTTGTCAACAGAGCAGCCCTAAACTTTGGGGTGCTTGTGTCTTGCTGATTTTTCATTTTCCCAATTTATACCCCCGTGAGTGGAAGTGCCCTATGCTCTCTAAGCTGTGTTTTTCAGATGTTTCAGGACACACCGTACACTTCTCCAGAGTGGCTGTTGGCAATTTACATCCCGCCCATCAGTGTAGCAAGGCTCCCATTTCTCCATGGCCTGTCCTGCATTTCTGGTTTTGACACTTTTTTCAGCATGGCCCTTTTGACCGATGGGAAGCGAGACTTCTCTGTAGCGCTGATTTGCCTTTCCAGGTTGCTTGGTTGGCCAAAAAGGGCGTATGCGTTTTTTCCTGAATATATTCAGGAAAAAACGCATACGCCCTTTTTGGCCAAGGGCATCATTGTCAACGTTTTGCCGCTTTTCATGTGCTTTAAATGCGATTCGTATCTACCTCCTGAAATCTGTTTCGTGCAATTCTGCCTTGATTTCAAATCCTCTTCTTTGCCTTCCCTCAATATATTTGTGGATGAGAGTTATCATTTATAACTCTGCAGGTTTGTGAATTGCAGTGCCCTGAACCTCCATTTTACAACTCGCTTTTTTGGGAGCTGGCCGCAAAAGCGCAGGATGGCTTCAGGCCCTGTTCTGGTTCCGGGGGGCAGGCTGAGCCTGTGGTTAATTCTTCTTCCTGATGGGAAAATAGAGTGACCTGTGCCTGTCCCGACACCAAGAGCTAGTCTCTCGTTGGTTCCCCGTCTTCCCGTTCATCCTCAGGACAAATTGCAACCTGTACGGAACAGGAGGTTAAAGGTGCTGATGCTCCAAGTAGGGAGATTGCTAGTAAAGCGGCTGGAAAGGCGAACCCGGGCACAAGGAGATGAGAAATGAGGTGCGTTTTAGAAACCTTTCCCCATCACACGGTGTACCATCTTCTGGGTTTCTCATGCATGTTTTCGATGTAGGAAGATGCCCTTGAACCTGGAGATTTGGGACCCATGCGATGGGTACCACGCAGTATTACTTTAAAGGGTCTGCGTTTGCTCACCCAACCTCACCAAACCTCTCAGCCCCAAGAGTGTCCACCCTTATGTCTCATCCAGCTGTGGGTCTAGATATGGTCAATCCAGGTTGCATCACAGCCCCTGAACGCATTGTGTAAGAATTTCTCTCTCTTTCACTGTCGTTGTTTCATGGGTTTTTCAAAGTAATTTATTTTCATAATGGGGTTTAGCTGCTTTTCACTGCTGTGTTTATGTCGCTTTACACCCACTTCACACACTAACAGAGAGATATCAATACATAGGTTTTAAGATTATTACTAGTCAGATATATTCTTGTGTGGTGAATAGGGCGTGTTGAGTCCAGTTCTCTGAGCAAGGAGTAGGTCTTGTCTATTACATATTGGGTTTATGGAACGGTATCTGAGCTAATTTGATACCCTTGTTTTATGTATCACCCCACCTCACCTTTCCCGTTAAGCAGCCATAGTGTGTTTTCTGCATGTGTGACTCTGTTCTGTTTTGTAATTCAGTTCAAGTGTAACGGTTTTTACATTCCCTCTATCAGTGATACCTTATGAGAAGTGTTCTTTTCTATGTGACTTATTTCACTTAGAATCGTCGTACCTAAATCCACTCATCATGCTGCTACTAACCTTATGACATTGATTTCATGGCTGAGTGATATTCCATTGTACATAAGGACCACAACTTCTTTATCCATTTTTCTCTTTCCTGGGATATTTAAGGTGGAATGAAGTGGAGGTCCTGGTCAACAGAGCAGCCCTAAACTTTGGGGTGCTTGTGTCTTGCTGATTTTTCATTTTCCCAATTTATACCCCCATGAGTGGAAGTGCCCTATGCTCTCTAAGCTGTGTTTTTCAGATGTTTCAGGACACACCGTACACTTCTCCAGAGTGGCTGTTGGCAATTTACATCCCGCCAATCAGTGTAGCAAGGCTCCCATTTCTCCATGGCCTGTCCTGCATTTCTGGTTTTGACACTTTTTTCAGCATGGCCCTTTTGACCGATGGGAAGCGAGACTTCTCTGTAGCGCTGATTTGCCTTTCCAGGTTGCTTGGTTGGCCAAAAAGGGCGTATGCGTTTTTTCCTGAATATATTCAGGAAAAAACGCATACGCCCTTTTTGGCCAAGGGCATCATTGTCAACGTTTTGCCGCTTTTCATGTGCTTTAAAGGCGATTCGTATCTACCTCCTGAAATCTGTTTCGTGCAATTCTGCCTTGATTTCAAATCCTCTTCTTTGCCTTCCCTCAATATATTTGTGGACGAGAGTTATCATTTATAACTCTGCAGGTTTGTGAATTGCAGTGCCCTGAACCTCCATTTTACAACTCGCTTTTTTGGGAGCTGGCCGCAAAAGCGCAGGATGGCTTCAGGCCCTGTTCTGGTTCCGGGGGGCAGGCTGAGCCTGTGGTTAATTCTTCTTCCTGATGGGAAAATAGAGTGACCTGTGCCTGTCCCAACACCAAGAGCTAGTCTCTCGTTGGTTCCCCGTCTTCCCGTTCATCCTCAGGACAAATTGCAACCTGTACGGAACAGGAGGTTAAAGGTGCTGATGCTCCAAGTAGGGAGATTGCTAGTAAAGCGGCTGGAAAGGCGAACCCGGGCACAAGGAGATGAGAAATGAGGTGCGTTTTAGAAACCTTTCCCCATCACACGGTGTACCATCTTCTGGGTTTCTCATGCATGTTTTCGATGTAGGAAGATGCCCTTGAACCTGGAGATTTGGGACCCATGCGATGGGTACCACGCCGTATTACTTTAAAGGGTCTGCGTTTGCTCACCCAACCTCACCAAACCTCTCAGCCCCAAGAGTGTCCACCCTTATGTCTCATCCAGCTGTGGGTCTAGATATGGTCAATCCAGGTTGCATCACAGCCCCTGAACGCATTGTGTAAGAATTTCTCTCTCTTTCACTGTCGTTGTTTCATGGGTTTTTCAAAGTAATTTATTTTCATAATGGGGTTTAGCTGCTTTTCACTGCTGTGTTTATGTCGCTTTACACCCACTTGACACACTAACAGAGAGATATCATTACATAGGTTTTAAGATTATTACTAGTCAGATATATTCTTGTGCGGTGAATATGGCGTGTTGAGTCCAGTTCTCTGAGCAAGGAGTAGGTCTTGTCTACTACATATTGGGTTTATGGAACCGTATCTGAGCTAATTTGATACCCTTGTTTTATGTATCACCCCACCTCACCTTTCCCGTTAAGCAGCCATAGTGTGTTTTCTGCATGTGTGACTCTGTTCTGTTTTGTAATTCAGTTCAAGTGTAACGGTTTTTACATTCCCTCTATCAGTGATACCTTATGAGAAGTGTCCTTTTCTGTGTGACTTATTTCACTTAGAATCGTCGTACCTAAATCCACTCATCATGCTGCTACTAACCTTATGACATTGATTTCATGGCTGAGTGATATTC
This sequence comes from Balaenoptera borealis, assembly GCF_965194805.1. Lineage (NCBI taxonomy): Eukaryota > Metazoa > Chordata > Mammalia > Artiodactyla > Balaenopteridae > Balaenoptera > Balaenoptera borealis. Next base: position 52,740 of record NW_028123179.1, read on the forward strand.
CATTGTACATAAGGACCACAACTTCTTTATCCATTTTTCTCTTTCCTTGGATATTTAAGGTGGAATGAATTGGAGGTCCTTGTCAACAGAGCAGCCCTCAACTTTGGGGTGCTTGTGTCTTGCTGATTTTTCATTTTCCCAATTTATACCCCCATGAGTGGAAGTGCCCTATGCTCTCTAAGCTGTGTTTTTCAGATGTTTCAGGACACACCGTACACTTCTCCAGAGTGGCTGTTGGCAATTTACATCCCGCCCATCAGTGTAGCAAGGCTCCCATTTCTCCATGGCCTGTCCTGCATTTCTGGTTTTGACACTTTTTTCAGCATGGGCCTTTTGACCGATGGGAAGCGAGACTTCCTTGTAGCGCTGATTTGCCTTTCCAGGTTGCTTGGTTGGCCAAAAAGGGCGTATGCGTTTTTTCCTGAATATATTCAGGAAAAAACGCATACGCCCTTTTTGGCCAAGGGCATCATTGTCAACGTTTTGCCGCTTTTCATGTGCTTTAAAGGCGATTCGTATCTACCTCCTGAAATCTGTTTCGTGCAATTCTGCCTTGATTTCAAATCCTCTTCTTTGCCTTCCCTCAATATATTTGTGGACGAGAGTTATCATTTATAACTCTGCAGGTTTGTGAATTGCAGTGCCCTGAACCTCCATTTTACAACTCGCTTTTTTGGGAGCTGGCCGCAAAAGCGCAGGATGGCTTCAGGCCCTGTTCTGGTTCCGGGGGGCAGGCTGAGCCTGTGGTTAATTCTTCTTCCTGATGGGAAAATAGAGTGACCTGTGCCTGTCCCAACACCAAGAGCTAGTCTCTCGTTGGTTCCCCGTCTTCCCGTTCAACCTCAGGACAAATTGCAACCTGTACGGAACAGGAGGTTAAAGGTGCTGATGCTCCAAGTAGGGAGATTGCTAGTAAAGTGGCTGGAATGGCGAACCCGGGCACAAGGAGATGAGAAATGAGGTGCGTTTTAGAAACCTTTCCCCATCACACGGTGTACCATCTTCTGGGTTTCTCATGCATGTTTTCGATGTAGGAAGATGGCCTTGAACCTGGAGATTTGGGACCCATGCGATGGGTACCACGCAGTATTACTTTAAAGGGTCTGCGTTTGCTCACCCAACCTCACCAAACCTCTCAGCCCCAAGAGTGTCCACCCTTATGTCTCATCCAGCTGTGGGTCTAGATATGGTCAATCCAGGTTGCATCACAGCCCCTGAACTCATTGTGTAAGAATTTCTCTCTCTTTCACTGTCGTTGTTTCATGGGTTTTTCAAAGTAATTTATTTTCATAATGGGGTTTAGCTGCTTTTCACGGCTGTGTTTATGCCGCTTTACACCCACTTGACACACTAACAGAGAGATATCAATACATAGGTTTTAAGATTATTACTAGTCAGATATATTCTTGTGCGGTGAATAGGGCGTGTTGAGTCCAGTTCTCTGAGCAAGGAGTAGGTCTTGTCTACTACATATTGGGTTTATGGAACGGTATCTGAGCTAATTTGATACCCTTGTTTTATGTATCACCCCACCTCACCTTTCCCGTTAAGCAGCCATAGTGTGTTTTCTGCATGTGTGACTCTGTTCTGTTTTGTAATTCAGTTCAAGTGTAACGGTTTTTACATTCCCTCTATCAGTGATACCTTATGAGAAGTGTCCTTTTCTGTGTGACTTATTTCACTTAGAATCGTCGTACCTAAATCCACTCATCATGCTGCTACTAACCTTACGACATTGATTTCATGGCTGAGTGATATTCCATTGTACATAAGGACCACAACTTCTTTATCCATTTTTCTCTTTCCTGGGATATTTAAGGTGGAATGAAGTGGAGGTCCTTGTCAACAGAGCAGCCCTCAACTTTGGGGTGCTTGTGTCTTGCTGATTTTTCATTTTCCCAATTTATACCCCCATGAGTGGAAGTGCCCTATGCTCTCTAAGCTGTGTTTTTCAGATGTTTCAGGACACACCGTACACTTCTCCAGAGTGGCTGTTGGCAATTTACATCCCGCCCATCAGTGTAGCAAGGCTCCCATTTCTCCATGGCCTGTCCTGCATTTCTGGTTTTGACACTTTTTTCAGCATGGCCCTTTTGACCGATGGGAAGCGAGACTTCTTTGTAGCGCTGATTTGCCTTTCCAGGTTGCTTGGTTGGCCAAAAAGGGCGTATGCGTTTTTTCCTGAATATATTCAGGAAAAAACGCATACGCCCTTTTTGGCCAAGGGCATCATTGTCAACATTTTGCTGCTTTTCATGTGCTTTAAAGGCGATTCGAATCTACCTCCTGAAATCTGTTTCCTGCAATTCTGCCTTGAGTTCAAATCCTCTTCTTTGTCTTCCCTCAATATATTTGTGGACGAGGGTTATCATTTATAACTCTGCAGGTTTGTGAATTGCAGTGCCCTGAACCTCCATTTTACAACTCGCTTTTTTGGGAGCTGGCCGCAAAAGCGCAGGATGGCTTCAGGCCCTGTTCTGGTTCCGGGGGGCAGGCTGAGCCTGTGGTTAATTCTTCTTCCTGATGGGAAAATAGAGTGACCTGTGCCTGTCCCAACACCAAGAACTAGTCTCTCGTTGGTTCCCCGTCTTCCCGTTCAACCTCAGGACATATTGCAACCTGTACGGAACAGGAGGTTAAAGGTGCTGATGCTCCAAGTAGGGAGATTGCTAGTAAAGTGGCTGGAATGGCGAACCCGGGCACAAGGAGATGAGAAATGAGGTGCGTTTTAGAAACCTTTCCCCATCACACGGTGTACCATCTTCTGGGTTTCTCATGCATGTTTTCGATGTAGGAAGATGCCCTTGAACCTGGAGATTTGGGACCCATGCGATGGGTACCACGCAGTATTACTTTAAAGGGTCTGCGTTTGCTCACCCAACCTCACCAAACCTCTCAGCCCCAAGAGTGTCCACCCTTATGTCTCATCCAGCTGTGGGTCTAGATATGGTCAATCCAGGTTGCATCACAGCCCCTGAACTCATTGTGTAAGAATTTCTCTCTCTTTCACTGTCGTTGTTTCATTTGTTTTTCAAAGTAATTTATTTTCATAATGGGGTTTAGCTGCTTTTCACGGCTGTGTTTATGCCGCTTTACACCCACTTGACACACTAACAGAGAGATATCAATACATAGGTTTTAAGATTATTACTAGTCAGATATATTCTTGTGCGGTGAATAGGGCGTGTTGAGTCCAGTTCTCTGAGCAAGGAGTAGGTCTTGTCTACTACATATTGGGTTTATGGAACGGTATCTGAGCTAATTTGATACCCTTGTTTTATGTATCACCCCACCTCACCTTTCCCGTTAAGCAGCCATAGTCTGTTTTCTGCATGTGTGACTCTGTTCTGTTTTGTAATTCAGTTCAAGTGTAACGGTTTTTACATTCCCTCTAAAAGTGATACCTTATGAGAAGTGTCCTTTTCTGTGTGACTTATTTCACTTAGAATCGTCGTACCTAAATCCACTCATCATGCTGCTACTAACCTTATGACATTGATTTCATGGCTGAGTGATATTCCATTGTACATAAGGACCACAACTTCTTTATCCATTTTTCTCTTTCCTTGGATATTTAAGGTGGAATGAATTGGAGGTCCTTGTCAACAGAGCAGCCCTCAACTTTGGGGTGCTTGTGTCTTGCTGATTTTTCATTTTCCCAATTTATACCCCCATGAGTGGAAGTGCCCTATGCTCTCTAAGCTGTGTTTTTCAGATGTTTCAGGACACACCGTACACTTCTCCAGAGTGGCTGTTGGCAATTTACATCCCGCCCATCAGTGTAGCAAGGCTCCCATTTCTCCATGGCCTGTCCTGCATTTCTGGTTTTGACACTTTTTTCAGCATGGCCCTTTTGACCGATGGGAAGCGAGACTTCTCTGTAGCGCTGATTTGCCTTTCCAGGTTGCTTGGTTGGCCAAAAAGGGCGTATGCGTTTTTTCCTGAATATATTCAGGAAAAAACGCATACGCCCTTTTTGGCCAAGGGCATCATTGTCAACGTTTTGCCGCTTTTCATGTGCTTTAAAGGCGATTCGTATCTACCTCCTGAAATCTGTTTCGTGCAATTCTGCCTTGATTTCAAATCCTCTTCTTTGCCTTCCCTCAATATATTTGTGGACGAGAGTTATCATTTATAACTCTGCAGGTTTGTGAATTGCAGTGCCCTGAACCTCCATTTTACAACTCGCTTTTTTGGGAGCTGGCCGCAAAAGCGCAGGATGGCTTCAGGCCCTGTTCTGGTTCCGGGGGGCAGGCTGAGCCTGTGGTTAATTCTTCTTCCTGATGGGAAAATAGAGTGACCTGTGCCTGTCCCGACACCAAGAGCTAGTCTCTCCTTGGTTCCCCGTCTTCCCGTTCATCCTCAGGACAAATTGCAACCTGTACGGGACAGGAGGTTAAAGGTGCTGATGCTCCAAGTAGGGAGATTGCTAGTAAAGCGGCTGGAAAGGCGAACCCGGGCACAAGGAGATGAGAAATGAGGTGCGTTTTAGAAACCTTTCCCCATCACACGGTGTACCATCTTCTGGGTTTCTCATGCATGTTTTCGATGTAGGAAGATGGCCTTGAACCTGGAGATTTGGGACCCATGCGATGGGTACCACGCAGTATTACTTTAAAGGGTCTGCGTTTGCTCACCCAACCTCACCAAACCTCTCAGCCCCAAGAGTGTCCACCCTTATGTCTCATCCAGCTGTGGGTCTAGATATGGTGAATCAAGGTTGCATCACAGCCCCTGAACGCATTGTGTAAGAATTTCTCTCTCTTTCACTGTCGTTGTTTCATGGGTTTTTCAAAGTAATTTATTTTCATAATGGGGTTTAGCTGCTTTTCACTGCTGTGTTTATGTCGCTTTACACCCACTTGACACACTAACAGAGAGATATCAATACATAGGTTTTAAGATTATTACTAGTCAGATATATTCTTGTGCGGTGAATAGGGCGTGTTGAGTCCAGTTCTCTGAGCAAGGAGTAGGTCTTGTCTATTACATATTGGGTTTATGGAACGGTATCTGAGCTAATTTGATACCCTTGTTTTATGTATCACCCCACCTCACCTTTCCCGTTAAGCAGCCATAGTGTGTTTTCTGCATGTGTGACTCTGTTCTGTTTTGTAATTCAGTTCAAGTGTAACGGTTTTTACATTCCCTCTATCAGTGATACCTTATGAGAAGTGTCCTTTTCTGTGTGACTTATTTCACTTAGAATCGTCGTACCTAAATCCACTCATCATGCTGCTACTAACCTTATGACATTGATTTCATGGCTGAGTGATATTCCATTGTACATAAGGACCACAACTTCTTTATCCATTTTTCTCTTTCCTGGGATATTTAAGGTGGAATGAAGTGGAGGTCCTTGTCAACAGAGCAGCCCTCAACTTTGGGGTGCTTGTGTCTTGCTGATTTTTAATTTTCCCAATTTATAACCCCATGAGTGGAAGTGCCCTATGCTCTCTAAGCTGTGTTTTTCAGATGTTTCAGGACACACCGTACACTTCTCCAGAGTGGCTGTTGGCAATTTACATCCCGCCCATCAGTGTAGCAAGGCTCCCATTTCTCCATGGCCTGTCCTGCATTTCTGGTTTTGACACTTTTTTCAGCATGGCCCTTTTGACCGAAGGGAAGCGAGACTTCTCTGTAGCGCTGATTTGCCTTTCCAGGTTGCTTGGTTGGCCAAAAAGGGCGTATGCGTTTTTTCCTGAATATATTCAGGAAAAAACGCATACGCCCTTTTTGGCCAAGGGCATCATTGTCAACGTTTTGCCGCTTTTCATGTGCTTTAAAGGCGATTCGTATCTACCTCCTGAAATCTGTTTCATGCAATTCTGCCTTGATTTCAAATCCTCTTCTTTGCCTTCCCTCAATATATTTGTGGACGAGAGTTATCATTTATAACTCTGCAGGTTTGTGAATTGCAGTGCCCTGAACCTCCATTTTACAACTCGCTTTTTTGGGAGCTGGCCGCAAAAGCGCAGGATGGCTTCAGGCCCTGTTCTGGTTCCGGGGGGCAGGCTGAGCCTGTGGTTAATTCTTCTTCCTGATGGGAAAATAGAGTGACCTGTGCCTGTCCCGACACCAAGAGCTAGTCTCTCCTTGGTTCCCCATCTTCCTGTTCATCCTCAGGACAAATTGCAACCTGTACGGAACAGGAGGTTAAAGGTGCTGATGCTCCAATAGGGAGATTGCTAGTAAAGCGGCTGGAATGGCGAACCCGGGCACAAGGAGATGAGAAATGAGGTGCGTTTTAGAAACCTTTCCCCATCACACGGTGTACCATCTTCTGGGTTTCTCATGCATGTTTTCGATGTAGGAAGTTGCCCTTGAACCTGGAGATTTGGGACCCATGCGATGGGTACCACGCAGTATTACTTTAAAGGGTCTGCGTTTGCTCACCCAACCTCACCAAACCTCTCAGCCCCAAGAGTGTCCACCCTTATGTCTCATCCAGCTGTGGGTCTAGATATGGTGAATCCAGGTTGCATCACAGCCCCTGAACGCATTGTGTAAGAATTTCTCTCTCTTTCACTGTCGTTGTTTCATGGGTTTTTCAAAGTAATTTATTTTCATAATGGGGTTTAGCTGCTTTTCACTGCTGTGTTTATGTCGCTTTACACCCACTTGACACACTAACAGAGAGATATCATTACATAGGTTTTAAGATTATTACTAGTCAGATATATTCTTGTGCGGTGAATAGGGCGTGTTGAGTCCAGTTCTCTGAGCAAGGAGTAGGTCTTGTCTATTACATATTGGGTTTATGGAACGGTATCTGAGCTAATTTGATACCCTTGTTTTATGTATCACCCCACCTCACCTTTCCCGTTAAGCAGCCATAGTGTGTTTTCTGCATGTGTGACTCTGTTCTGTTTTGTAATTCAGTTCAAGTGTAACGGTTTTTACATTCCCTCTATCAGTGATACCTTATGAGAAGTGTCCTTTTCTGTGTGACTTATTTCACTTAGAATCGTCGTACCTAAATCCACTCATCATGCTGCTACTAACCTTATGACATTGATTTCATGGCTGAGTGATATTCCATTGTACATAAGGACCACAACTTCTTTATCCATTTTTCTCTTTCCTGGGATATTTAAGGTGGAATGAAGTGGAGGTCCTTGTCAACAGAGCAGCCCTCAACTTTGGGGTGCTTGTGTCTTGCTGATTTTCCATTTTCCCAATTTATACCCCCATGAGTGGAAGTGCCCTATGCTCTCTAAGCTGTGTTTTTCAGATGTTTCAGGACACACCGTACACTTCTCCAGAGTGGCTGTTGGCAATTTACATCCCGCCCATCAGTGTAGCAAGGCTCCCATTTCTCCATGGCCTGTCCTGCATTTCTGGTTTTGACACTTTTTTCAGCATGGCCCTTTTGACTGATGGGAAGCGAGACTTCTCTGTAGCGCTGATTTGCCTTTCCAGGTTGCTTGGTTGGCCAAAAAGGGCGTATGCGTTTTTTCCTGAATATATTCAGGAAAAAACGCATACGCCCTTTTTGGCCAAGGGCATCATTGTCAACATTTTGCCGCTTTTCATGTGCTTTAAAGGCGATTCGAATCTACCTCCTGAAATCTGTTTCGTGCAATTCTGCCTTGAGTTCAAATCCTCTTCTTTGTCTTCCCTCAATATATTTGTGGACGAGAGTTATCATTTATAACTCTGCAGGTTTGTGAATTGCAGTGCCCTGAACCTCCATTTTACAACTCGCTTTTTTGGGAGCTGGCCGCAAAAGCGCAGGATGGCTTCAGGCCCTGTTCTGGTTCCGGGGGGCAGGCTGAGCCTGTGGTTAATTCTTCTTCCTGATGGGAAAATAGAGTGACCTGTGCCTGTCCCAACACCAAGAGCTAGTCTCTCGTTGGTTCCCCGTCTTCCCGTTCATCCTCAGGACAAATTGCAACCTGTACGGAACAGGAGGTTAAAGGTGCTGATGCTCCAAGTAGGGAGATTGCTAGTAAAGCGGCTGGAAAGGCGAACCCGGGCACAAGGAGATGAGAAATGAGGTGCGTTTTAGAAACCTTTCCCCATCACACGGTGTACCATCTTCTGGGTTTCTCATGCATGTTTTCGATGTAGGAAGATGCCCTTGAACCTGGAGATTTGGGACCCATGCGATGGGTACCACGCCGTATTACTTTAAAGGGTCTGCGTTTGCTCACCCAACCTCACCAAACCTCTCAGCCCCAAGAGTGTCCACCCTTATGTCTCATCCAGCTGTGGGTCTAGATATGGTCAATCCAGGTTGCATCACAGCCCCTGAACGCATTGTGTAAGAATTTCTCTCTCTTTCACTGTCGTTGTTTCATGGGTTTTTCAAAGTAATTTATTTTCATAATGGGGTTTAGCTGCTTTTCACTGCTGTGTTTATGTCGCTTTACACCCACTTGACACACTAACAGAGAGATATCATTACATAGGTTTTAAGATTATTACTAGTCAGATATATTCTTGTGCGGTGAATATGGCGTGTTGAGTCCAGTTCTCTGAGCAAGGAGTAGGTCTTGTCTACTACATATTGGGTTTATGGAACGGTATCTGAGCTAATTTGATACCCTTGTTTTATGTATCACCCCACCTCACCTTTCCCGTTAAGCAGCCATAGTGTGTTTTCTGCATGTGTGACTCTGTTCTGTTTTGTAATTCAGTTCAAGTGTAACGGTTTTTACATTCCCTCTATCAGTGATACCTTATGAGAAGTGTCCTTTTCTGTGTGACTTATTTCACTTAGAATCGTCGTACCTAAATCCACTCATCATGCTGCTACTAACCTTATGACATTGATTTCATGGCTGAGTGATATTCCATTGTACATAAGGACCACAACTTCTTTATCCATTTTTCTCTTTCCTTGGATATTTAAGGTGGAATGAATTGGAGGTCCTTGTCAACAGAGCAGCCCTCAACTTTGGGGTGCTTGTGTCTTGCTGATTTTTCATTTTCCCAATTTATACCCCCATGAGTGGAAGTGCCCTATGCTCTCTAAGCTGTGTTTTTCAGATGTTTCAGGACACACCGTACACTTCTCCAGAGTGGCTGTTGGCAATTTACATCCCGCCCATCAGTGTAGCAAGGCTCCCATTTCTCCATGGCCTGTCCTGCATTTCTGGTTTTGACACTTTTTTCAGCATGGGCCTTTTGACCGATGGGAAGCGAGACTTCCTTGTAGCGCTGATTTGCCTTTCCAGGTTGCTTGGTTGGCCAAAAAGGGCGTATGCGTTTTTTCCTGAATATATTCAGGAAAAAACGCATACGCCCTTTTTGGCCAAGGGCATCATTGTCAACGTTTTGCCGCTTTTCATGTGCTTTAAAGGCGATTCGTATCTACCTCCTGAAATCTGTTTCGTGCAATTCTGCCTTGATTTCAAATCCTCTTCTTTGCCTTCCCTCAATATATTTGTGGACGAGAGTTATCATTTATAACTCTGCAGGTTTGTGAATTGCAGTGCCCTGAACCTCCATTTTACAACTCGCTTTTTTGGGAGCTGGCCGCAAAAGCGCAGGATGGCTTCAGGCCCTGTTCTGGTTCCGGGGGGCAGGCTGAGCCTGTGGTTAATTCTTCTTCCTGATGGGAAAATAGAGTGACCTGTGCCTGTCCCAACACCAAGAGCTAGTCTCTCGTTGGTTCCCCGTCTTCCCGTTCAACCTCAGGACAAATTGCAACCTGTACGGAACAGGAGGTTAAAGGTGCTGATGCTCCAAGTAGGGAGATTGCTAGTAAAGTGGCTGGAATGGCGAACCCGGGCACAAGGAGATGAGAAATGAGGTGCGTTTTAGAAACCTTTCCCCATCACACGGTGTACCATCTTCTGGGTTTCTCATGCATGTTTTCGATGTAGGAAGATGGCCTTGAACCTGGAGATTTGGGACCCATGCGATGGGTACCACGCAGTATTACTTTAAAGGGTCTGCGTTTGCTCACCCAACCTCACCAAACCTCTCAGCCCCAAGAGTGTCCACCCTTATGTCTCATCCAGCTGTGGGTCTAGATATGGTCAATCCAGGTTGCATCACAGCCCCTGAACTCATTGTGTAAGAATTTCTCTCTCTTTCACTGTCGTTGTTTCATGGGTTTTTCAAAGTAATTTATTTTCATAATGGGGTTTAGCTGCTTTTCACGGCTGTGTTTATGCCGCTTTACACCCACTTGACACACTAACAGAGAGATATCAATACATAGGTTTTAAGATTATTACTAGTCAGATATATTCTTGTGCGGTGAATAGGGCGTGTTGAGTCCAGTTCTCTGAGCAAGGAGTAGGTCTTGTCTACTACATATTGGGTTTATGGAACGGTATCTGAGCTAATTTGATACCCTTGTTTTATGTATCACCCCACCTCACCTTTCCCGTTAAGCAGCCATAGTCTGTTTTCTGCATGTGTGACTCTGTTCTGTTTTGTAATTCAGTTCAAGTGTAACGGTTTTTACATTCCCTCTAAAAGTGATACCTTATGAGAAGTGTCCTTTTCTGTGTGACTTATTTCACTTAGAATCGTCGTACCTAAATCCACTCATCATGCTGCTACTAACCTTATGACATTGATTTCATGGCTGAGTGATATTCCATTGTACATAAGGACCACAACTTCTTTATCCATTTTTCTCTTTCCTTGGATATTTAAGGTGGAATGAATTGGAGGTCCTTGTCAACAGAGCAGCCCTAAACTTTGGGGTGCTTGTGTCTTGCTGATTTTTCATTTTCCCAATTTATACCCCCATGAGTGGAAGTGCCCTATGCTCTCTAAGCTGTGTTTTTCAGATGTTTCAGGACACACCGTACACTTCTCCAGAGTGGCTGTTGGCAATTTACATCCCGCCCATCAGTGTAGCAAGGCTCCCATTTCTCCATGGCCTGTCCTGCATTTCTGGTTTTGACACTTTTTTCAGCATGGCCCTTTTGACCGATGGGAAGCGAGACTTCTCTGTAGCGCTGATTTGCCTTTCCAGGTTGCTTGGTTGGCCAAAAAGGGCGTATGCGTTTTTTCCTGAATATATTCAGGAAAAAACGCATACGCCCTTTTTGGCCAAGGGCATCATTGTCAACGTTTTGCCGCTTTTCATGTGCTTTAAAGGCGATTCGTATCTACCTCCTGAAATCTGTTTCGTGCAATTCTGCCTTGATTTCAAATCCTCTTCTTTGCCTTCCCTCAATATATTTGTGGACGAGAGTTATCATTTATAACTCTGCAGGTTTGTGAATTGCAGTGCCCTGAACCTCCATTTTACAACTCGCTTTTTTGGGAGCTGGCCGCAAAAGCGCAGGATGGCTTCAGGCCCTGTTCTGGTTCCGGGGGGCAGGCTGAGCCTGTGGTTAATTCTTCTTCCTGATGGGAAAATAGAGTGACCTGTGCCTGTCCCGACACCAAGAGCTAGTCTCTCGTTGGTTCCCCGTCTTCCCGTTCATCCTCAGGACAAATTGCAACCTGTACGGAACAGGAGGTGAAAGGTGCTGATGCTCCAAGTAGGGAGATTGCTAGTAAAGCGGCTGGAAAGGCGAACCCGGGCACAAGGAGATGAGAAATGAGGTGCGTTTTAGAAACCTTTCCCCATCACACGGTGTACCATCTTCTGGGTTTCTCATGCATGTTTTCGATGTAGGAAGATGCCCTTTAACCTGGAGATTTGGGACCCATGCGATGGGTACCACGCAGTATTACTTTAAAGGGTCTGCGTTTGCTCACCCAACCTCACCAAACCTCTCAGCCCCAAGAGTGTCCACCCTTATGTCTCATCCAGCTGTGGGTCTAGATATGGTGAATCAAGGTTGCATCACAGCCCCTGAACGCATTGTGTAAGAATTTCTCTCTCTTTCACTGTCGTTGTTTCATGGGTTTTTCAAAGTAATTTATTTTCATAATGGGGTTTAGCTGCTTTTCACGGCTGTGTTTATGTCGCTTTACACCCACTTGACACACTAACAGAGAGATATCAATACATAGGTTTTAAGATTATTACTAGTCAGATATATTCTTGTGCGGTGAATAGGGCGTGTTGAGTCCAGTTCTCTGAGCAAGGAGTAGGTCTTGTCTATTACATATTGGGTTTATGGAACGGTATCTGAGCTAATTTGATACCCTTGTTTTATGTATCACCCCACCTCACCTTTCCCGTTAAGCAGCCATAGTGTGTTTTCTGCATGTGTGACTCTGTTCTGTTTTGTAATTCAGTTCAAGTGTAACGGTTTTTACATTCCCTCTATCAGTGATACCTTATGAGAAGTGTCCTTTTCTGTGTGACTTATTTCACTTAGAATCGTCGTACCTAAATCCACTCATCATGCTGCTACTAACCTTACGACATTGATTTCATGGCTGAGTGATATTCCATTGTACATAAGGACCACAACTTCTTTATCCATTTTTCTCTTTCCTGGGATATTTAAGGTGGAATGAAGTGGAGGTCCTTGTCAACAGAGCAGCCCTCAACTTTGGGGTGCTTGTGTCTTGCTGATTTTTCATTTTCCCAATTTATACCCCCATGAGTGGAAGTGCCCTATGCTCTCTAAGCTGTGTTTTTCAGATGTTTCAGGACACACCGTACACTTCTCCAGAGTGGCTGTTGGCAATTTACATCCCGCCCATGAGTGTAGCAAGGCTCCCATTTCTCCATGGCCTGTCCTGCATTTCTGGTTTTGACACTGTTTTCAGCATGGCCCTTTTGACCGATGGGAAGCGAGACTTCTCTGTAGCGCTGATTTGCCTTTCCAGGTTGCTTGGTTGGCCAAAAAGGGCGTATGCGTTTTTTCCTGAATATATTCAGGAAAAAACGCATACGCCCTTTTTGGCCAAGGGCATCATTGTCAACTTTTTGCCGCTTTTCATGTGCTTTAAAGGCGATTCGTATCTACCTCCTGAAATCTGTTTCGTGCAATTCTGCCTTGATTTCAAATCCTCTTCTTTGCCTTCCCTCAATATATTTGTGGACGAGAGTTATCATTTATAACTCTGCAGGTTTGTGAATTGCAGTGCCCTGAACCTCCATTTTACAACTCGCTTTTTTGGGAGCTGGCCGCAAAAGCGCAGGATGGCTTCAGGCCCTGTTCTGGTTCCGGGGGGCAGGCTGAGCCTGTGGTTAATTCTTCTTCCTGATGGGAAAATAGAGTGACCTGTGCCTGTCCCAACACCAAGAGCTAGTCTCTCGTTGGTTCCCCGTCTTCCCGTTCAACCTCAGGACAAATTGCAACCTGTACGGAACAGGAGGTTAAAGGTGCTGATGCTCCAAGTAGGGAGATTGCTAGTAAAGTGGCTGGAATGGCGAACCCGGGCACAAGGAGATGAGAAATGAGGTGCGTTTTAGAAACCTTTCCCCATCACACGGTGTACCATCTTCTGGGTTTCTCATGCATGTTTTCGATGTAGGAAGATGCCCTTGAACCTGGAGATTTGGGACCCATGCGATGGGTACCACGCCGTATTACTTTAAAGGATCTGCGTTTGCTCACCCAACCTCACCAAACCTCTCAGCCCCAAGAGTGTCCACCCTTATGTCTCATCCAGCTGTGGGTCTAGATATGGTGAATCCAGGTTGCATCACAGCCCCTGAACTCATTGTGTAAGAATTTCTCTCTCTTTCACTGTCGTTGTTTCATGGGTTTTTCAAAGTAATTTATTTTCATAATGGGGTTTAGCTGCTTTTCACGGCTGTGTTTATGCCGCTTTACACCCACTTGACACACTAACAGAGAGATATCAATACATAGGTTTTAAGATTATTACTAGTCAGATATATTCTTGTGCGGTGAATAGGGCGTGTTGAGTCCAGTTCTCTGAGCAAGGAGTAGGTCTTGTCTACTACATATTGGGTTTATGGAACGGTATCTGAGCTAATTTGATACCCTTGTTTTATGTATCACCCCACCTCACCTTTCCCGTTAAGCAGCCATAGTCTGTTTTCTGCATGTGTGACTCTGTTCTGTTTTGTAATTCAGTTCAAGTGTAACGGTTTTTACATTCCCTCTATCAGTGATACCTTATGAGAAGTGTCCTTTTCTGTGTGACTTATTTCACTTAGAATCGTCGTACCTAAATCCACTCATCATGCTGCTACTAACCTTACGACATTGATTTCATGGCTGAGTGATATTCCATTGTACATAAGGACCACAACTTCTTTATCCATTTTTCTCTTTCCTGGGATATTTAAGGTGGAATGAAGTGGAGGTCCTTGTCAACAGAGCAGCCCTCAACTTTGGGGTGCTTGTGTCTTGCTGATTTTTAATTTTCCCAATTTATACCCCCATGAGTGGAAGTGCCCTATGCTCTCTAAGCTGTGTTTTTCAGATGTTTCAGGACACACCGTACACTTCTCCAGAGTGGCTGTTGGCAATTTACATCCTGCCCATGAGTGTAGCAAGGCTCCCATTTCTCCATGGCCTGTCCTGCATTTCTGGTTTTGACACTTTTTTCAGCATGGCCCTTTTGACCGATGGGAAGCGAGACTTCTCTGTAGCGCTGATTTGCCTTTCCAGGTTGCTTGGTTGGCCAAAAAGGGCGTATGCGTTTTTTCCTGAATATATTCAGGAAAAAACGCATACGCCCTTTTTGGCCAAGGGCATCATTGTCAACGTTTTGCCGCTTTTCATGTGCTTTAAAGGCGATTCGTATCTACCTCCTGAAATCTGTTTCGTGCAATTCTGCCTTGATTTCAAATCCTCTTCTTTGCCTTCCCTCAATATATTTGTGGACGAGAGTTATCATTTATAACTCTGCAGGTTTGTGAATTGCAGTGCCCTGAACCTCCATTTTACAACTCGCTTTTTTGGGAGCTGGCCGCAAAAGCGCAGGATGGCTTCAGGCCCTGTTCTGGTTCCGGGGGGCAGGCTGAGCCTGTGGTTAATTCTTCTTCCTGATGGGAAAATAGAGTGACCTGTGCCTGTCCCGACACCAAGAGCTAGTCTCTCGTTGGTTCCCCGTCTTCCCGTTCATCCTCAGGACAAATTGCAACCTGTACGGAACAGGAGGTTAAAGGTGCTGATGCTCCAAGTAGGGAGATTGCTAGTAAAGCGGCTGGAAAGGCGAACCCGGGCACAAGGAGATGAGAAATGAAGTGCGTTTTAGAAACCTTTCCCCATCACACGGTGTACCATCTTCTGGGTTTCTCATGCATGTTTTCGATGTAGGAAGATGCCCTTGAACCTGGAGATTTGGGACCCATGCGATGGGTACCACGCCGTATTACTTTAAAGGGTCTGCGTTTGCTCACCCAACCTCACCAAACCTCTCAGCCCCAAGAGTGTCCACCCTTATGTCTCATCCAGCTGTGGGTCTAGATATGGTCAATCCAGGTTGCATCACAGCCCCTGTACGCATTGTGTAAGAATTTCTCTCTCTTTCACTGTCGTTGTTTCATGGGTTTTTCAAAGTAATTTATTTTCATAATGGGGTTTAGCTGCTTTTCACTGCTGTGTTTATGTCGCTTTACACCCACTTGACACACTAACAGAGAGATATCATTACATAGGTTTTAAGATTATTACTAGTCAGATATATTCTTGTGCGGTGAATAGGGCGTGTTGAGTCCAGTTCTCTGAGCAAGGAGTAGGTCTTGTCTACTACATATTGGGTTTATGGAACGGTATCTGAGCTAATTTGATACCCTTGTTTTATGTATCACCCCACCTCACCTTTCCCGTTAAGCAGCCATAGTGTGTTTTCTGCATGTGTTACTCTGTTCTGTTTTGTAATTCAGTTCAAGTGTAACGGTTTTTACATTCCCTCTATCAGTGATACCTTATGAGAAGTGTCCTTTTCTGTGTGACTTATTTCACTTAGAATCGTCGTACCTAAATCCACTCATCATGCTGCTACTAACCTTATGACATTGATTTCATGGCTGAGTGATATTCCATTGTACATAAGGACCACAACTTCTTTATCCATTTTTCTCTTTCCTGGGATATTTAAGGTGGAATGAAGTGGAGGTCCTTGTCAACAGAGCAGCCCTCAACTTTGGGGTGCTTGTGTCTTGCTGATTTTTCATTTTCCCAATTTATACCCCCATGAGTGGAAGTGCCCTATGCTCTCTAAGCTGTGTTTTTCAGATGTTTCAGGACACACCGTACACTTCTCCAGAGTGGCTGTTGGCAATTTACATCCCGCCCATCAGTGTAGCAAGGCTCCCATTTCTCCATGGCCTCTCCTGCATTTCTGGTTTTGACACTTTTTTCAGCATGGGCCTTTTGACCGATGGGAAGCGAGACTTCTTTGTAGCGCTGATTTGCCTTTCCAGGTTGCTTGGTTGGCCAAAAAGGGCGTATGCGTTTTTTCCTGAATATATTCAGGAAAAAACGCATACGCCCTTTTTGGCCAAGGGCATCATTGTCAACATTTTGCTGCTTTTCATGTGCTTTAAAGGCGATTCGAATCTACCTCCTGAAATCTGTTTCCTGCAATTCTGCCTTGATTTCAAATCCTCTTCTTTGTCTTCCCTCAATATATTTGTGGACGAGAGTTATCATTTATAACTCTGCAGGTTTGTGAATTGCAGTGCCCTGAACCTCCATTTTACAACTCGCTTTTTTGGGAGCTGGCCGCAAAAGCGCAGGATGGCTTCAGGCCCTGTTCTGGTTCCGGGGGGCAGGCTGAGCCTGTGGTTAATTCTTCTTCCTGATGGGAAAATAGAGTGACCTGTGCCTGTCCCAACACCAAGAGCTAGTCTCTCGTTGGTTCCCCGTCTTCCCGTTCAACCTCAGGACAAATTGCAACCTGTACGGAACAGGAGGTTAAAGGTGCTGATGCTCCAAGTAGGGAGATTGCTAGTAAAGTGGCTGGAATGGCGAACCCGGGCACAAGGAGATGAGAAATGAGGTGCGTTTTAGAAACCTTTCCCCATCACACGGTGTACCATCTTCTGGGTTTCTCATGCATGTTTTCGATGTAGGAAGATGCCCTTGAACCTGGAGATTTGGGACCCATGCGATGGGTACCACGCCGTATTACTTTAAAGGGTCTGCGTTTGCTCACCCAACCTCACCAAACCTCTCAGCCCCAAGAGTGTCCACCCTTATGTCTCATCCAGCTGTGGGTCTAGATATGGTCAATCCAGGTTGCATCACAGCCCCTGAACTCATTGTGTAAGAATTTCTCTCTCTTTCACTGTCGTTGTTTCATGGGTTTTTCAAAGTAATTTATTTTCATAATGGGGTTTAGCTGCTTTTCACGGCTGTGTTTATGCCGCTTTACACCCACTTGACACACTAACAGAGAGATATCAATACATAGGTTTTAAGATTATTACTAGTCAGATATATTCTTGTGCGGTGAATAGGGCGTGTTGAGTCCAGTTCTCTGAGCAAGGAGTAGGTCTTGTCTACTACATATTGGGTTTATGGAACGGTATCTGAGCTAATTTGATACCCTTGTTTTATGTATCACCCCACCTCACCTTTCCCGTTAAGCAGCCATAGTGTGTTTTCTGCATGTGTGACTCTGTTCTGTTTTGTAATTCAGTTCAAGTGTAACGGTTTTTACATTCCCTCTATCAGTGATACCTTATGAGAAGTGTCCTTTTCTGTGTGACTTATTTCACTTAGAATCGTCGTACCTAAATCCACTCATCATGCTGCTACTAACCTTATGACATTGATTTCATGGCTGAGTGATATTCCATTGTACATAAGGACCACAACTTCTTTATCCATTATTCTCTTTCCTGGGATATTTAAGGTGGAATGAAGTGGAGGTCCTTGTCAACAGAGCAGCCCTAAACTTTGGGGTGCTTGTGTCTTGCTGATTTTTCATTTTCCCAATTTATACCCCCATGAGTGGAAGTGCCCTATGCTCTCTAAGCTGTGTTTTTCAGATGTTTCAGGACACACCGTACACTTCTCCAGAGTGGCTGTTGGCAATTTACATCCCGCCCATCAGTGTAGCAAGGCTCCCATTTCTCCATGGCCTGTCCTGCATTTCTGGTTTTGACACTTTTTTCAGCATGGCCCTTTTGACCGATGGGAAGCGAGACTTCTCTGTAGCGCTGATTTGCCTTTCCAGGTTGCTTGGTTGGCCAAAAAGGGCGTATGCGTTTTTTCCTGAATATATTCAGGAAAAAACGCATACGCCCTTTTTGGCCAAGGGCATCATTGTCAACGTTTTGCCGCTTTTCATGTGCTTTAAAGGCGATTCGTATCTACCTCCTGAAATCTGTTTCGTGCAATTCTGCCTTGATTTCAAATCCTCTTCTTTGCCTTCCCTCAATATATTTGTGGACGAGAGTTATCATTTATAACTCTGCAGGTTTGTGAATTGCAGTGCCCTGAACCTCCATTTTACAACTCGCTTTTTTGGGAGCTGGCCGCAAAAGCGCAGGATGGCTTCAGGCCCTGTTCTGGTTCCGGGGGGCAGGCTGAGCCTGTGGTTAATTCTTCTTCCTGATGGGAAAATAGAGTGACCTGTGCCTGTCCCGACACCAAGAGCTAGTCTCTCGTTGGTTCCCCGTCTTCCCGTTCATCCTCAGGACAAATTGCAACCTGTACGGAACAGGAGGTTAAAGGTGCTGATGCTCCAAGTAGGGAGATTGCTAGTAAAGCGGCTGGAATGGCGAACCCGGGCACAAGGAGATGAGAAATGAGGTGCGTTTTAGAAACCTTTCCCCATCACACGGTGTACCATCTTCTGGGTTTCTCATGCATGTTTTTGATGTAGGAAGATGCCCTTGAACCTGGAGATTTGGGACCCATGCGATGGGTACCATGCAGTATTACTTTAAAGGGTCTGCGTTTGCTCACCCAACCTCACCAAACCTCTCAGCCCCAAGAGTGTCCACCCTTATGTCTCATCCAGCTGTGGGTCTAGATATGGTCAATCCAGGTTGCATCACAGCCCCTGAACTCATTGTGTAAGAATTTCTATCTCTTTCACTGTCGTTGTTTCATGGGTTTTTCAAAGTAATTTATTTTCATAATGGGGTTTAGCTGCTTTTCACGGCTGTGTTTATGCCGCTTTACACCCACTTGACACACTAACAGAGAGATATCAATACATAGGTTTTAAGATTATTACTAGTCAGATATATTCTTGTGCGGTGAATAGGGCGTGTTGAGTCCAGTTCTCTGAGCAAGGAGTAGGTCTTGTCTACTACATATTGGGTTTATGGAACGGTATCTGAGCTAATTTGATACCCTTGTTTTATGTATCACCCCACCTCACCTTTCCCGTTAAGCAGCCATAGTCTGTTTTCTGCATGTGTAACTCTGTTCTGTTTTGTAATTCAGTTCAAGTGTAACGGTTTTTACATTCCCTCTAAAAGTGATACCTTATGAGAAGTGTCCTTTTCTGTGTGACTTATTTCAGTTAGAATCGTCGTACCTAAATCCACTCATCATGCTGCTACTAACCTTATGACATTGATTTCATGGCTGAGTGATATTCCATTGTACATAAGGACCACAACTTCTTTATCCATTTTTCTCTTTCCTTGGATATTTAAGGTGGAATGAAGTGGAGGTCCTTGTCAACAGAGCAGCCCTCAACTTTGGGGTGCTTGTGTCTTGCTGATTTTTCATTTTCCCAATTTATACCCCCATGAGTGGAAGTGCCCTATGCTCTCTAAGCTGTGTTTTTCAGACGTTTCAGGACACACCGTACACTTCTCCAGAGTGGCTGTTGGCAATTTACATCCCGCCCATCAGTGTAGCAAGGCTCTCATTTCTCCATGGCCTGTCCTGCATTTCTGGTTTTGACACTTTTTTCAGAATGGCCCTTTTGACCGATGGGAAGCGAGACTTCTTTGTAGCGCTGATTTGCCTTTCCAGGTTGCTTGGTTGGCCAAAAAGGGCGTATGCGTTTTTTCCTGAATATATTCAGGAAAAAACGCATACGCCCTTTTTGGCCAAGGGCATCATTGTCAACATTTTGCTGCTTTTCATGTGCTTTAAAGGCGATTCGAATCTACCTCCTGAAATCTGTTTCCTGCAATTCTGCCTTGATTTCAAATCCTCTTCTTTGCCTTCCCTCAATATATTTGTGGACGAGAGTTATCTTTTATAACTCTGCAGGTTTGTGAATTGCAGTGCCCTGAACCTCCATTTTACAACTCGCTTTTTTGGGAGCTGGCCGCAAAAGCGCAGGATGGCTTCAGGCCCTGTTCTGGTTCCGGGGGGCAGGCTGAGCCTGTGGTTAATTCTTCTTCCTGATGGGAAAATAGAGTGACCTGTGCCTGTCCCAACACCAAGAGCTAGTCTCTCGTTGGTTCCCCGTCTTCCCGTTCATCCTCAGGACAAATTGCAACCTGTACGGAACAGGAGGTTAAAGGTGCTGATGCTCCAAGTAGGGAGATTGCTAGTAAAGCGGCTGGAATGGCGAACCCGGGCACAAGGAGATGAGAAATGAGGTGCGTTTTAGAAACCTTTCCCCATCACACGGTGTACCATCTTCTGGGTTTCTCATGCATGTTTTCGATGTAGGAAGATGCCCTTGAACCTGGAGATTTGGGACCCATGCGATGGGTACCACGCCGTATTACTTTAAAGGGTCTGCATTTGCTCACCCAACCTCACCAAACCTCTCAGCCCCAAGAGTGTCCACCCTTATGTCTCATCCAGCTGTGGGTCTAGATATGGTCAATCCAGGTTGCATCACAGCCCCTGAACTCATTGTGTAAGAATTTCTATCTCTTTCACTGTCGTTGTTTCATGGGTTTTTCAAAGTAATTTATTTTCATAATGGGGTTTAGCTGCTTTTCACGGCTGTGTTTATGCCGCTTTACACCCACTTGACACACTAACAGAGAGATATCAATACATAGGTTTTAAGATTATTACTAGTCAGATATATTCTTGTGCGGTGAATAGGGCGTGTTGAGTCCAGTTCTCTGAGCAAGGAGTAGGTCTTGTCTACTACATATTGGGTTTATGGAACGGTATCTGAGCTAATTTGATACCCTTGTTTTATGTATCACCCCACCTCACCTTTCCCGTTAAGCAGCCATAGTCTGTTTTCTGCATGTGTGACTCTGTTCTGTTTTGTAATTCAGTTCAAGTGTAACGGTTTTTACATTCCCTCTATCAGTGATACCTTATGAGAAGTGTCCTTTTCTGTGTGACTTATTTCAGTTAGAATTGTCGTACCTAAATCCAATCATCATGCTGCTACTAACCTTATGACATTGATTTCATGGCTGAGTGATATTCCATTGTACATAAGGACCACAACTTCTTTATCCATTTTTCTCTTTCCTGGGATATTTAAGGTGGAATGAAGTGGAGGTCCTTGTCAACAGAGCAGCCCTCAACTTTGGGGTGCTTGTGTCTTGCTGATTTTTCATTTTCCCAATTTATACCCCCATGAGTGGAAGTGCCCTATGCTCTCTAATCTGTGTTTTTCAGATGTTTCAGGACACACCGTACACTTCTCCAGAGTGGCTGTTGGCAATTTACATCCCGCCCATCAGTGTAGCAAGGCTCCCATTTCTCCATGGCCTGTCCTGCATTTCTGGTTTTGACACTTTTTTCAGCATGGCCCTTTTGACCGATGGGAAGCGAGACTTCTCTGTAGCGCTGATTTGCCTTTCCAGGTTGCTTGGTTGGCCAAAAAGGGCGTATGCGTTTTTTCCTGAATATATTCAGGAAAAAACGCATACGCCCTTTTTGGCCAAGGGCATCATTGTCAACGTTTTGCCGCTTTTCATGTGCTTTAAAGGCGATTCGTATCTACCTCCTGAAATCTGTTTCGTGCAATTCTGCCTTGATTTCAAATCCTCTTCTTTGCCTTCCCTCAATATATTTGTGGACGAGAGTTATCATTTATAACTCTGCAGGTTTGTGAATTGCAGTGCCCTGAACCTCCATTTTACAACTCGCTTTTTTGGGAGCTGGCCGCAAAAGCGCAGGATGGCTTCAGGCCCTGTTCTGGTTCCGGGGGACAGGCTGAGCCTGTGGTTAATTCTTCTTCCTGATGGGAAAATAGAGTGACCTGTGCCTGTCCCGACACCAAGAGCTAGTCTCTCGTTGGTTCCCCGTCTTCCCGTTCATCCTCAGGACAAATTGCAACCTGTACGGAACAGGAGGTTAAAGGTGCTGATGCTCCAAGTAGGGAGATTGCTAGTAAAGCGGCTGGAAAGGCGAACCCGGGCACAAGGAGATGAGAAATGAGGTGCGTTTTAGAAACCTTTCCCCATCACACGGTGTACCATCTTCTGGGTTTCTCATGCATGTTTTCGATGTAGGAAGATGCCCTTGAACCTGGAGATTTGGGACCCATGCGATGGGTACCACGCAGTATTACTTTAAAGGGTCTGCGTTTGCTCACCCAACCTCACCAAACCTCTCAGCCCCAAGAGTGTCCACCCTTATGTCTCATCCAGCTGTGGGTCTAGATATGGTCAATCCAGGTTGCATCACAGCCCCTGAACTCATTGTGTAAGAATTTCTATCTCTTTCACTGTCG
This sequence comes from Balaenoptera borealis, assembly GCF_965194805.1. Taxonomy (NCBI): domain Eukaryota; kingdom Metazoa; phylum Chordata; class Mammalia; order Artiodactyla; family Balaenopteridae; genus Balaenoptera; species Balaenoptera borealis. The sequence goes on from NW_028123179.1 coordinate 75,114, forward strand.
TTGTTTCATGGGTTTTTCAAAGTAATTTATTTTCATAATGGGGTTTAGCTGCTTTTCACTGCTGTGTTTATGTCGCTTTACACCCACTTGACACACTAACAGAGAGATATCAATACATAGGTTTTAAGATTATTACTAGTCAGATATATTCTTGTGCGGTGAATAGGGCGTGTTGAGTCCAGTTCTCTGAGCAAGGAGTAGGTCTTGTCTACTACATATTGGGTTTATGGAACGGTATCTGAGCTAATTTGATACCCTTGTTTTATGTATCACCCCACCTCACCTTTCCCGTTAAGCAGCCATAGTCTGTTTTCTGCATGTGTGACTCTGTTCTGTTTTGTAATTCAGTTCAAGTGTAACGGTTTTTACATTCCCTCTATAAGTGATACCTTATGAGAAGTGTCCTTTTCTGTGTGACTTATTTCACTTAGAATCGTCGTACCTAAATCCACTCATCATGCTGCTACTAACCTTATGACATTGATTTCATGGCTGAGTGATATTCCATTGTACATAAGGACCACAACTTCTTTATCCATTTTTCTCTTTCCTTGGATATTTAAGGTGGAATGAAGTGGAGGTCCTTGTCAACAGAGCAGCCCTAAACTTTGGGGTGCTTGTGTCTTGCTGATTTTTCATTTTCCCAATTTATACCCCCATGAGTGGAAGTGCCCTATGCTCTCTAAGCTGTGTTTTTCAGATGTTTCAGGACACACCGTACACTTCTCCAGAGTGGCTGTTGGCAATTTACATCCCGCCCATCAGTGTAGCAAGGCTCCCATTTCTCCATGGCCTGTCCTGCATTTCTGGTTTTGACACTTTTTTCAGCATGGCCCTTTTGACCGATGGGAAGCGAGACTTCTCTGTAGCGCTGATTTGCCTTTCCAGGTTGCTTGGTTGGCCAAAAAGGGCGTATGCGTTTTTTCCTGAATATATTCAGGAAAAAACGCATACGCCCTTTTTGGCCAAGGGCATCATTGTCAACGTTTTGCCGCTTTTCATGTGCTTTAAAGGCGATTCGTATCTACCTCCTGAAATCTGTTTCGTGCAATTCTGCCTTGATTTCAAATCCTCTTCTTTGCCTTCCCTCAATATATTTGTGGACGAGAGTTATCATTTATAACTCTGCAGGTTTGTGAATTGCAGTGCCCTGAACCTCCATTTTACAACTCGCTTTTTTGGGAGCTGGCCGCAAAAGCGCAGGATGGCTTCAGGCCCTGTTCTGGTTCCGGGGGGCAGGCTGAGCCTGTGGTTAATTCTTCTTCCTGATGGGAAAATAGAGTGACCTGTGCCTGTCCCGACACCAAGAGCTAGTCTCTCGTTGGTTCCCCGTCTTCCCGTTCATCCTCAGGACAAATTGCAACCTGTACGGAACAGGAGGTTAAAGGTGCTGATGCTCCAAGTAGGGAGATTGCTAGTAAAGCGGCTGGAAAGGCGAACCCGGGCACAAGGAGATGAGAAATGAGGTGCGTTTTAGAAACCTTTCCCCATCACACGGTGTACCATCTTCTGGGTTTCTCATGCATGTTTTCGATGTAGGAAGATGCCCTTGAACCTGGAGATTTGGGACCCATGCGATGGGTACCACGCACTATTACTTCAAAGGGTCTGCGTTTGCTCACCCAACCTCACCAAACCTCTCAGCCCCAAGAGTGTCCACCCTTATGTCTCATCCAGCTGTGGGTCTAGATATGGTGAATCCAGGTTGCATCACAGCCCCTGAACGCATTGTGTAAGAATTTCTCTCTCTTTCACTGTCGTTGTTTCATGGGTTTTTCAAAGTAATTTATTTTCATAATGGGGTTTAGCTGCTTTTCACTGCTGTGTTTATGTCGCTTTACACCCACTTGACACACTAACAGAGAGATATCAATACATAGGTTTTAAGATTATTACTAGTCAGATATATTCTTGTGCGGTGAATAGGGCGTGTTGAGTCCAGTTCTCTGAGCAAGGAGTAGGTCTTGTCTACTACATATTGGGTTTATGGAACGGTATCTGAGCTAATTTGATACCCTTGTTTTATGTATCACCCCACCTCACCTTTCCCGTTAAGCAGCCATAGTCTGTTTTCTGCATGTGTGACTCTGTTCTGTTTTGTAATTCAGTTCAAGTGTAACGGTTTTTACATTCCCTCTATAAGTGATACCTTATGAGAAGTGTCCTTTTCTGTGTGACTTATTTCACTTAGAATCGTCGTACCTAAATCCACTCATCATGCTGCTACTAACCTTATGACATTGATTTCATGGCTGAGTGATATTCCATTGTACATAAGGACCACAACTTCTTTATCCATTTTTCTCTTTCCTGGGATATTTAAGGTGGAATGAAGTGGAGGTCCTTGTCAACAGAGCAGCCCTCAACTTTGGGGTGCTTGTGTCTTGCTGATTTTTCATTTTCCCAATTTATACCCCCATGAGTGGAAGTGCCCTATGCTCTCTAAGCTGTGTTTTTCAGATGTTTCAGGACACACCGTACACTTCTCCAGAGTGGCTGTTGGCAATTTACATCCCGCCCATCAGTGTAGCAAGGCTCCCATTTCTCCATGGCCTGTCCTGCATTTCTGGTTTTGACACTTTTTTCAGCATGGCCCTTTTGACCGATGGGAAGCGAGACTTCTCTGTAGCGCTGATTTGCCTTTCCAGGTTGCTTGGTTGGCCAAAAAGGGCGTATGCGTTTTTTCCTGAATATATTCAGGAAAAAACGCATACGCCCTTTTTGGCCAAGGGCATCATTGTCAACGTTTTGCCGCTTTTCATGTGCTTTAAAGGCGATTCGTATCTACCTCCTGAAATCTGTTTCGTGCAATTCTGCCTTGATTTCAAATCCTCTTCTTTGCCTTCCCTCAATATATTTGTGGACGAGAGTTATCATTTATAACTCTGCAGGTTTGTGAATTGCAGTGCCCTGAACCTCCATTTTACAACTCGCTTTTTTGGGAGCTGGCCGCAAAAGCGCAGGATGGCTTCAGGCCCTGTTCTGGTTCCGGGGGGCAGGCTGAGCCTGTGGTTAATTCTTCTTCCTGATGGGAAAATAGAGTGACCTGTGCCTGTCCCGACACCAAGAGCTAGTCTCTCGTTGGTTCCCCGTCTTCCCGTTCATCCTCAGGACAAATTGCAACCTGTACGGAACAGGAGGTTAAAGGTGCTGATGCTCCAAGTAGGGAGATTGCTAGTAAAGCGGCTGGAAAGGCGAACCCGGGCACAAGGAGATGAGAAATGAGGTGCGTTCTAGAAACCTTTCCCCATCACACGGTGTACCATCTTCTGGGTTTCTCATGCATGTTTTCGATGTAGGAAGATGCCCTTGAACCTGGAGATTTGGGACCCATGCGATGGGTACCACGCAGTATTACTTTAAAGGGTCTGCGTTTGCTCACCCAACCTCACCAAACCTCTCAGCCCCAAGAGTGTCCACCCTTATGTCTCATCCAGCTGTGGGTCTAGATATGGTGAATCCAGGTTGCATCACAGCCCCTGAACGCATTGTGTAAGAATTTCTCTCTCTTTCACTGTCGTTGTTTCATGGGTTTTTCAAAGTAATTTATTTTCATAATGGGGTTTAGCTGCTTTTCACTGCTGTGTTTATGTCGCTTTACACCCACTTGACACACTAACAGAGAGATATCAATACATAGGTTTTAAGATTATTACTAGTCAGATATATTCTTGTGCGGTGAATAGGGCGTGTTGAGTCCAGTTCTCTGAGCAAGGAGTAGGTCTTGTCTATTACATATTGGGTTTATGGAACGGTATCTGAGCTAATTTGATACCCTTGTTTTATGTATCACCCCACCTCACCTTTCCCGTTAAGCAGCCATAGTCTGTTTTCTGCATGTGTGACTCTGTTCTGTTTTGTAATTCAGTTCAAGTGTAACGGTTTTTACATTCCCTCTATCAGTGATACCTTATGAGAAGTGTCCTTTTCTGTGTGACTTATTTCACTTAGAATCGTCGTACCTAAATCCACTCATCATGCTGCTACTAACCTTATGACATTGATTTCATGGCTGAGTGATATTCCATTGTACATAAGGACCACAACTTCTTTATCCATTTTTCTCTTTCCTTGGATATTTAAGGTGGAATGAAGTGGAGGTCCTTGTCAACAGAGCAGCCCTCAACTTTGGGGTGCTTGTGTCTTGCTGATTTTTCATTTTCCCAATTTATACCCCCATGAGTGGAAGTGCCCTATGCTCTCTAAGCTGTGTTTTTCAGATGTTTCAGGACACACCGTACACTTCTCCAGAGTGGCTGTTGGCAATTTACATCCCGCCCATCAGTGTAGCAAGGCTCCCATTTCTCCATGGCCTGTCCTGCATTTCTGGTTTTGACACTTTTTTCAGCATGGCCCTTTTGACCGATGGGAAGCGAGACTTCTCTGTAGCGCTGATTTGCCTTTCCAGGTTGCTTGGTTGGCCAAAAAGGGCGTATGCGTTTTTTCCTGAATATATTCAGGAAAAAACGCATACGCCCTTTTTGGCCAAGGGCATCATTGTCAACGTTTTGCCGCTTTTCATGTGCTTTAAAGGCGATTCGTATCTACCTCCTGAAATCTGTTTCGTGCAATTCTGCCTTGATTTCAAATCCTCTTCTTTGCCTTCCCTCAATATATTTGTGGACGAGAGTTATCATTTATAACTCTGCAGGTTTGTGAATTGCAGTGCCCTGAACCTCCATTTTACAACTCGCTTTTTTGGGAGCTGGCCGCAAAAGCGCAGGATGGCTTCAGGCCCTGTTCTGGTTCCGGGGGGCAGGCTGAGCCTGTGGTTAATTCTTCTTCCTGATGGGAAAATAGAGTGACCTGTGCCTGTCCCAACACCAAGAGCTAGTCTCTCGTTGGTTCCCCGTCTTCCCGTTCATCCTCAGGACAAATTGCAACCTGTACGGAACAGGAGGTTAAAGGTGCTGATGCTCCAAGTAGGGAGATTGCTAGTAAAGCGGCTGGAATGGCGAACCCGGGCACAAGGAGATGAGAAATGAGGTGCGTTTTAGAAACCTTTCCCCATCACACGGTGTACCATCTTCTGGGTTTCTCATGCATGTTTTCGATGTAGGAAGATGCCCTTGAACCTGGAGATTTGGGACCCATGCGATGGGTACCATGCCGTATTACTTTAAAGGGTCTGCATTTGCTCACCCAACCTCACCAAACCTCTCAGCCCCAAGAGTGTCCACCCTTATGTCTCATCCAGCTGTGGGTCTAGATATGGTCAATCCAGGTTGCATCACAGCCCCTGAACTCATTGTGTAAGAATTTCTATCTCTTTCACTGTCGTTGTTTCATGGGTTTTTCAAAGTAATTTATTTTCATAATGGGGTTTAGCTGCTTTTCACAGCTGTGTTTATGCCGCTTTACACCCACTTGACACACTAACAGAGAGATATCAATACATAGGTTTTAAGATTATTACTAGTCAGATATATTCTTGTGCGGTGAATAGGGCGTGTTGAGTCCAGTTCTCTGAGCAAGGAGTAGGTCTTGTCTACTACATATTGGGTTTATGGAACGGTATCTGAGCTAATTTGATACCCTTGTTTTATGTATCACCCCACCTCACCTTTCCCGTTAAGCAGCCATAGTCTGTTTTCTGCATGTGTGACTCTGTTCTGTTTTGTAATTCAGTTCAAGTGTAACGGTTTTTACATTCCCTCTAAAAGTGATACCTTATGAGAAGTGTCCTTTTCTGTGTGACTTATTTCAGTTAGAATCGTCGTACCTAAATCCACTCATCATGCTGCTACTAACCTTATGACATTGATTTCATGGCTGAGTGATATTCCATTGTACATAAGGACCACAACTTCTTTATCCATTTTTCTCTTTCCTTGGATATTAAGGTGGAATGAAGTGGAGGTCCTTGTCAACAGAGCAGCCCTAAACTTTGGGGTGCTTGTGTCTTGCTGATTTTTAATTTTCCCAATTTATACCCCCATGAGTGGAAGTGCCCTATGCTCTCTAAGCTGTGTTTTTCAGATGTTTCAGGACACACCGTACACTTCTCCAGAGTGGCTGTTGGCAATTTACATCCCGCCCATCAGTGTAGCAAGGCTCCCATTTCTCCATGGCCTGTCCTGCATTTCTGGTTTTGACACTTTTTTCAGCATGGCCCTTTTGACCGATGGGAAGCGAGACTTCTCTGTAGCGCTGATTTGCCTTTCCAGGTTGCTTGGTTGGCCAAAAAGGGCGTATGCGTTTTTTCCTGAATATATTCAGGAAAAAACGCATACGCCCTTTTTGGCCAAGGGCATCATTGTCAACGTTTTGCCGCTTTTCATGTGCTTTAAAGGCGATTCGTATCTACCTCCTGAAATCTGTTTCGTGCAATTCTGCCTTGATTTCAAATCCTCTTCTTTGCCTTCCCTCAATATATTTGTGGACGAGAGTTATCATTTATAACTCTGCAGGTTTGTGAATTGCAGTGCCCTGAACCTCCATTTTACAACTCGCTTTTTTGGGAGCTGGCCGCAAAAGCGCAGGATGGCTTCAGGCCCTGTTCTGGTTCCGGGGGGCAGGCTGAGCCTGTGGTTAATTCTTCTTCCTGATGGGAAAATAGAGTGACCTGTGCCTGTCCCGACACCAAGAGCTAGTCTCTCGTTGGTTCCCCGTCTTCCCGTTCATCCTCAGGACAAATTGCAACCTGTACGGAACAGGAGGTTAAAGGTGCTGATGCTCCAAGTAGGGAGATTGCTAGTAAAGCGGCTGGAAAGGCGAACCCGGGCACAAGGAGATGAGAAATGAGGTGCGTTTTAGAAACCTTTCCCCATCACACGGTGTACCATCTTCTGGGTTTCTCATGCATGTTTTCGATGTAGGAAGATGCCCTTGAACCTGGAGATTTGGGACCCATGCGATGGGTACCACGCAGTATTACTTTAAAGGGTCTGCGTTTGCTCACCCAACCTCACCAAACCTCTCAGCCCCAAGAGTGTCCACCCTTATGTCTCATCCAGCTGTGGGTCTAGATATGGTCAATCCAGGTTGCATCACAGCCCCTGAACTCATTGTGTAAGAATTTCTATCTCTTTCACTGTCGTTGTTTCATGGGTTTTTCAAAGTAATTTATTTTCATAATGGGGTTTAGCTGCTTTTCACGGCTGTGTTTATGCCGCTTTACACCCACTTGACACACTAACAGAGAGATATCAATACATAGGTTTTAAGATTTTTACTAGTCAGATATATTCTTGTGCGGTGAATAGGGCGTGTTGAGTCCAGTTCTCTGAGCAAGGAGTAGGTCTTGTCTACTACATATTGGGTTTATGGAACGGTATCTGAGCTAATTTGATACCCTTGTTTTATGTATCACCCCACCTCACCTTTCCCGTTAAGCAGCCATAGTGTGTTTTCTGCATGTGTGACTCTGTTCTGTTCTGTAATTCAGTTCAAGTGTAACGGTTTTTACATTCCCTCTATAAGTGATACCTTATGAGAAGTGTCCTTTTCTGTGTGACTTATTTCACTTAGAATCGTCGTACCTAAATCCACTCATCATGCTGCTACTAACCTTATGACATTGATTTCATGGCTGAGTGATATTCCATTGTACATAAGGACCACAACTTCTTTATCCATTTTTCTCTTTCCTTGGATATTTAAGGTGGAATGAAGTGGAGGTCCTTGTCAACAGAGCAGCCCTCAAATTTGGGGTGCTTGTGTCTTGCTGATTTTTCATTTTCCCAATTTATACCCCCATGAGTGGAAGTGCCCTATGCTCTCTAAGCTGTGTTTTTCAGATGTTTCAGGACACACCGTACACTTCTCCAGAGTGGCTGTTGGCAATTTACATCCCGCCCATCAGTGTAGCAAGGCTCCCATTTCTCCATGGCCTGTCCTGCATTTCTGGTTTTGACACTTTTTTCAGCATGGCCCTTTTGACCGATGGGAAGCGAGACTTCTCTGTAGCGCTGATTTGCCTTTCCAGGTTGCTTGGTTGGCCAAAAAGGGCGTATGCGTTTTTTCCTGAATATATTCAGGAAAAAACGCATACGCCCTTTTTGGCCAAGGGCATCATTGTCAACGTTTTGCCGCTTTTCATGTGCTTTAAAGGCGATTCGTATCTACCTGTGAAATCTGTGTCGTGCAATTCTGCCTTGATTTCAAATCCTCTTCTTTGCCTTCCCTCAATATATTTGTGGACGAGAGTTATCATTTATAACTCTGCAGGTTTGTGAATTGCAGTGCCCTGAACCTCCATTTTACAACTCGCTTTTTTGGGAGCTGGCCGCAAAAGCGCAGGATGGCTTCAGGCCCTGTTCTGGTTCCGGGGGGCAGGCTGAGCCTGTGGTTAATTCTTCTTCCTGATGGGAAAATAGAGTGACCTGTGCCTGTCCCAACACCAAGAGCTAGTCTCTCGTTGGTTCCCCGTCTTCCCGTTCATCCTCAGGACAAATTGCAACCTGTACGGAACAGGAGGTTAAAGGTGCTGATGCTCCAAGTAGGGAGATTGCTAGTAAAGCGGCTGGAAAGGCGAACCCGGGCACAAGGAGATGAGAAATGAGGTGCGTTTTAGAAACCTTTCCCCATCACACGGTGTACCATCTTCTGGGTTTCTCATGCATGTTTTCGATGTAGGAAGATGCCCTTGAACCTGGAGATTTGGGACCCATGCGATGGGTACCACGCCGTATTACTTTAAAGGGTCTGCATTTGCTCACCCAACCTCACCAAACCTCTCAGCCCCAAGAGTGTCCACCCTTATGTCTCATCCAGCTGTGGGTCTAGATATGGTCAATCCAGGTTGCATCACAGCCCCTGAACTCATTGTGTAAGAATTTCTATCTCTTTCACTGTCGTTGTTTCATGGGTTTTTCAAAGTAATTTATTTTCATAATGGGGTTTAGCTGCTTTTCACGGCTGTGTTTATGCCGCTTTACACCCACTTGACACACTAACAGAGAGATATCAATACATAGGTTTTAAGATTATTACTAGTCAGATATATTCTTGTGCGGTGAATAGGGCGTGTTGAGTCCAGTTCTCTGAGCAAGGAGTAGGTCTTGTCTACTACATATTGGGTTTATGGAACGGTATCTGAGCTAATTTGATACCCTTGTTTTATGTATCACCCCACCTCACCTTTCCCGTTAAGCAGCCATAGTCTGTTTTCTGCATGTATGACTCTGTTCTGTTTTGTAATTCAGTTCAAGTGTAACGGTTTTTACATTCCCTCTAAAAGTGATACCTTATGAGAAGTGTCCTTTTCTGTGTGACTTATTTCAGTTAGAATCGTCGTACCTAAATCCACTCATCATGCTGCTACTAATCTTATGACATTGATTTCATGGCTGAGTGATATTCCATTGTACATAAGGACCACAACTTCTTTATCCATTTTTCTCTTTCCTTGGATATTAAGGTGGAATGAAGTGGAGGTCCTTGTCAACAGAGCAGCCCTAAACTTTGGGGTGCTTGTGTCTTGCTGATTTTTAATTTTCCCAATTTATACCCCCATGAGTGGAAGTGCCCTATGCTCTCTAAGCTGTGTTTTTCAGATGTTTCAGGACACACCGTACACTTCTCCAGAGTGGCTGTTGGCAATTTACATCCCGCCCATCAGTGTAGCAAGGCTCCCATTTCTCCATGGCCTGTCCTGCATTTCTGGTTTTGACACTTTTTTCAGCATGGCCCTTTTGACCGATGGGAAGCGAGACTTCTCTGTAGCGCTGATTTGCCTTTCCAGGTTGCTTGGTTGGCCAAAAAGGGCGTATGCGTTTTTTCCTGAATATATTCAGGAAAAAACGCATACGCCCTTTTTGGCCAAGGGCATCATTGTCAACGTTTTGCCGCTTTTCATGTGCTTTAAAGGCGATTCGTATCTACCTCCTGAAATCTGTTTCGTGCAATTCTGCCTTGATTTCAAATCCTCTTCTTTGCCTTCCCTCAATATATTTGTGGACGAGAGTTATCATTTATAACTCTGCAGGTTTGTGAATTGCAGTGCCCTGAACCTCCATTTTACAACTCGCTTTTTTGGGAGCTGGCCGCAAAAGCGCAGGATGGCTTCAGGCCCTGTTCTGGTTCCGGGGGGCAGGCTGAGCCTGTGGTTAATTCTTCTTCCTGATGGGAAAATAGAGTGACCTGTGCCTGTCCCGACACCAAGAGCTAGTCTCTCGTTGGTTCCCCGTCTTCCCGTTCATCCTCAGGACAAATTGCAACCTGTACGGAACAGGAGGTTAAAGGTGCTGATGCTCCAAGTAGGGAGATTGCTAGTAAAGCGGCTGGAAAGGCGAACCCGGGCACAAGGAGATGAGAAATGAGGTGCGTTTTAGAAACCTTTCCCCATCACACGGTGTACCATCTTCTGGGTTTCTCATGCATGTTTTCGATGTAGGAAGATGCCCTTGAACCTGGAGATTTGGGACCCATGCGATGGGTACCACGCAGTATTACTTTAAAGGGTCTGCGTTTGCTCACCCAACCTCACCAAACCTCTCAGCCCCAAGAGTGTCCACCCTTATGTCTCATCCAGCTGTGGGTCTAGATATGGTCAATCCAGGTTGCATCACAGCCCCTGAACTCATTGTGTAAGAATTTCTATCTCTTTCACTGTCGTTGTTTCATGGGTTTTTCAAAGTAATTTATTTTCATAATGGGGATTAGCTGCTTTTCACGGCTGTGTTTATGCCGCTTTACACCCACTTGACACACTAACAGAGAGATATCAATACATAGGTTTTAAGATTTTTACTAGTCAGATATATTCTTGTGCGGTGAATAGGGCGTGTTGAGTCCAGTTCTCTGAGCAAGGAGTAGGTCTTGTCTACTACATATTGGGTTTATGGAACGGTATCTGAGCTAATTTGATACCCTTGTTTTATGTATCACCCCACCTCACCTTTCCCGTTAAGCAGCCATAGTGTGTTTTCTGCATGTGTGACTCTGTTCTGTTCTGTAATTCAGTTCAAGTGTAACGGTTTTTACATTCCCTCTATAAGTGATACCTTATGAGAAGTGTCCTTTTCTGTGTGACTTATTTCACTTAGAATCGTCGTACCTAAATCCACTCATCATGCTGCTACTAACCTTATGACATTGATTTCATGGCTGAGTGATATTCCATTGTACATAAGGACCACAACTTCTTTATCCATTTTTCTCTTTCCTTGGATATTTAAGGTGGAATGAAGTGGAGGTCCTTGTCAACAGAGCAGCCCTCAAATTTGGGGTGCTTGTGTCTTGCTGATTTTTCATTTTCCCAATTTATACCCCCATGAGTGGAAGTGCCCTATGCTCTCTAAGCTGTGTTTTTCAGATGTTTCAGGACACACCGTACACTTCTCCAGAGTGGCTGTTGGCAATTTACATCCCGCCCATCAGTGTAGCAAGGCTCCCATTTCTCCATGGCCTGTCCTGCATTTCTGGTTTTGACACTTTTTTCAGCATGGCCCTTTTGACCGATGGGAAGCGAGACTTCTCTGTAGCGCTGATTTGCCTTTCCAGGTTGCTTGGTTGGCCAAAAAGGGCGTATGCGTTTTTTCCTGAATATATTCAGGAAAAAACGCATACGCCCTTTTTGGCCAAGGGCATCATTGTCAACGTTTTGCCGCTTTTCATGTGCTTTAAAGGCGATTCGTATCTACCTCCTGAAATCTGTTTCGTGCAATTCTGCCTTGATTTCAAATCCTCTTCTTTGCCTTCCCTCAATATATTTGTGGACGAGAGTTATCATTTATAACTCTGCAGGTTTGTGAATTGCAGTGCCCTGAACCTCCATTTTACAACTCGCTTTTTTGGGAGCTGGCCGCAAAAGCGCAGGATGGCTTCAGGCCCTGTTCTGGTTCCGGGGGGCAGGCTGAGCCTGTGGTTAATTCTTCTTCCTGATGGGAAAATAGAGTGACCTGTGCCTGTCCCGACACCAAGAGCTAGTCTCTCGTTGGTTCCCCGTCTTCCCGTTCATCCTCAGGACAAATTGCAACCTGTACGGAACAGGAGGTTAAAGGTGCTGATGCTCCAAGTAGGGAGATTGCTAGTAAAGCGGCTGGAAAGGCGAACCCGGGCACAAGGAGATGAGAAATGAGGTGCGTTTTAGAAACCTTTCCCCATCACACGGTGTACCATCTTCTGGGTTTCTCATGCATGTTTTCGATGTAGGAAGATGCCCTTGAACCTGGAGATTTGGGACCCATGCGATGGGTACCACGCAGTATTACTTTAAAGGGTCTGCGTTTGCTCACCCAACCTCACCAAACCTCTCAGCCCCAAGAGTGTCCACCCTTATGTCTCATCCAGCTGTGGGTCTAGATATGGTCAATCCAGGTTGCATCACAGCCCCTGAACTCATTGTGTAAGAATTTCTATCTCTTTCACTGTCGTTGTTTCATGGGTTTTTCAAAGTAATTTATTTTCATAATGGGGTTTAGCTGCTTTTCACGGCTGTGTTTATGCCGCTTTACACCCACTTGACACACTAACAGAGAGATATCAATACATAGGTTTTAAGATTTTTACTAGTCAGATATATTCTTGTGCGGTGAATAGGGCGTGTTGAGTCCAGTTCTCTGAGCAAGGAGTAGGTCTTGTCTACTACATATTGGGTTTATGGAACGGTATCTGAGCTAATTTGATACCCTTGTTTTATGTATCACCCCACCTCACCTTTCCCGTTAAGCAGCCATAGTGTGTTTTCTGCATGTGTGACTCTGTTCTGTTCTGTAATTCAGTTCAAGTGTAACGGTTTTTACATTCCCTCTATAAGTGATACCTTATGAGAAGTGTCCTTTTCTGTGTGACTTATTTCACTTAGAATCGTCGTACCTAAATCCACTCATCATGCTGCTACTAACCTTATGACATTGATTTCATGGCTGAGTGATATTCCATTGTACATAAGGACCACAACTTCTTTATCCATTTTTCTCTTTCCTGGGATATTTAAGGTGGAATGAAGTGGAGGTCCTTGTCAACAGAGCAGCCCTCAAATTTGGGGTGCTTGTGTCTTGCTGATTTTTCATTTTCCCAATTTATACCCCCATGAGTGGAAGTGCCCTATGCTCTCTAAGCTGTGTTTTTCAGATGTTTCAGGACACACCGTACACTTCTCCAGAGTGGCTGTTGGCAATTTACATCCCGCCCATCAGTGTAGCAAGGCTCCCATTTCTCCATGGCCTGTCCTGCATTTCTGGTTTTGACACTTTTTTCAGCATGGCCCTTTTGACCGATGGGAAGCGAGACTTCTCTGTAGCGCTGATTTGCCTTTCCAGGTTGCTTGGTTGGCCAAAAAGGGCGTATGCGTTTTTTCCTGAATATATTCAGGAAAAAACGCATACGCCCTTTTTGGCCAAGGGCATCATTGTCAACGTTTTGCCGCTTTTCATGTGCTTTAAAGGCGATTCGTATCTACCTGTGAAATCTGTGTCGTGCAATTCTGCCTTGATTTCAAATCCTCTTCTTTGCCTTCCCTCAATATATTTGTGGACGAGAGTTATCATTTATAACTCTGCAGGTTTGTGAATTGCAGTGCCCTGAACCTCCATTTTACAACTCGCTTTTTTGGGAGCTGGCCGCAAAAGCGCAGGATGGCTTCAGGCCCTGTTCTGGTTCCGGGGGGCAGGCTGAGCCTGTGGTTAATTCTTCTTCCTGATGGGAAAATAGAGTGACCTGTGCCTGTCCCAACACCAAGAGCTAGTCTCTCGTTGGTTCCCCGTCTTCCCGTTCATCCTCAGGACAAATTGCAACCTGTACGGAACAGGAGGTTAAAGGTGCTGATGCTCCAAGTAGGGAGATTGCTAGTAAAGCGGCTGGAATGGCGAACCCGGGCACAAGGAGATGAGAAATGAGGTGCGTTTTAGAAACCTTTCCCCATCACACGGTGTACCATCTTCTGGGTTTCTCATGCATGTTTTCGATGTAGGAAGATGCCCTTGAACCTGGAGATTTGGGACCCATGCGATGGGTACCACGCCGTATTACTTTAAAGGGTCTGCATTTGCTCACCCAACCTCACCAAACCTCTCAGCCCCAAGAGTGTCCACCCTTATGTCTCATCCAGCTGTGGGTCTAGATATGGTCAATCCAGGTTGCATCACAGCCCCTGAACTCATTGTGTAAGAATTTCTATCTCTTTCACTGTCGTTGTTTCATGGGTTTTTCAAAGTAATTTATTTTCATAATGGGGTTTAGCTGCTTTTCACGGCTGTGTTTATGCCGCTTTACACCCACTTGACACACTAACAGAGAGATATCAATACATAGGTTTTAAGATTATTACTAGTCAGATATATTCTTGTGCGGTGAATAGGGCGTGTTGAGTCCAGTTCTCTGAGCAAGGAGTAGGTCTTGTCTACTACATATTGGGTTTATGGAACGGTATCTGAGCTAATTTGATACCCTTGTTTTATGTATCACCCCACCTCACCTTTCCCGTTAAGCAGCCATAGTCTGTTTTCTGCATGTATGACTCTGTTCTGTTTTGTAATTCAGTTCAAGTGTAACGGTTTTTACATTCCCTCTAAAAGTGATACCTTATGAGAAGTGTCCTTTTCTGTGTGACTTATTTCAGTTAGAATCGTCGTACCTAAATCCACTCATCATGCTGCTACTAATCTTATGACATTGATTTCATGGCTGAGTGATATTCCATTGTACATAAGGACCACAACTTCTTTATCCATTTTTCTCTTTCCTTGGATATTAAGGTGGAATGAAGTGGAGGTCCTTGTCAACAGAGCAGCCCTAAACTTTGGGGTGCTTGTGTCTTGCTGATTTTTAATTTTCCCAATTTATACCCCCATGAGTGGAAGTGCCCTATGCTCTCTAAGCTGTGTTTTTCAGATGTTTCAGGACACACCGTACACTTCTCCAGAGTGGCTGTTGGCAATTTACATCCCGCCCATCAGTGTAGCAAGGCTCCCATTTCTCCATGGCCTGTCCTGCATTTCTGGTTTTGACACTTTTTTCAGCATGGCCCTTTTGACCGATGGGAAGCGAGACTTCTCTGTAGCGCTGATTTGCCTTTCCAGGTTGCTTGGTTGGCCAAAAAGGGCGTATGCGTTTTTTCCTGAATATATTCAGGAAAAAACGCATACGCCCTTTTTGGCCAAGGGCATCATTGTCAACGTTTTGCCGCTTTTCATGTGCTTTAAAGGCGATTCGTATCTACCTCCTGAAATCTGTTTCGTGCAATTCTGCCTTGATTTCAAATCCTCTTCTTTGCCTTCCCTCAATATATTTGTGGACGAGAGTTATCATTTATAACTCTGCAGGTTTGTGAATTGCAGTGCCCTGAACCTCCATTTTACAGCTCGCTTTTTTGGGAGCTGGCCGCAAAAGCGCAGGATGGCTTCAGGCCCTGTTCTGGTTCCGGGGGGCAGGCTGAGCCTGTGGTTAATTCTTCTTCCTGATGGGAAAATAGAGTGACCTGTGCCTGTCCCGACACCAAGAGCTAGTCTCTCGTTGGTTCCCCGTCTTCCCGTTCATCCTCAGGACAAATTGCAACCTGTACGGAACAGGAGGTTAAAGGTGCTGATGCTCCAAGTAGGGAGATTGCTAGTAAAGCGGCTGGAAAGGCGAACCCGGGCACAAGGAGATGAGAAATGAGGTGCGTTTTAGAAACCTTTCCCCATCACACGGTGTACCATCTTCTGGGTTTCTCATGCATGTTTTCGATGTAGGAAGATGCCCTTGAACCTGGAGATTTGGGACCCATGCGATGGGTACCACGCAGTATTACTTTAAAGGGTCTGCGTTTGCTCACCCAACCTCACCAAACCTCTCAGCCCCAAGAGTGTCCACCCTTATGTCTCATCCAGCTGTGGGTCTAGATATGGTCAATCCAGGTTGCATCACAGCCCCTGAACTCATTGTGTAAGAATTTCTATCTCTTTCACTGTCGTTGTTTCATGGGTTTTTCAAAGTAATTTATTTTCATAATGGGGATTAGCTGCTTTTCACGGCTGTGTTTATGCCGCTTTACACCCACTTGACACACTAACAGAGAGATATCAATACATAGGTTTTAAGATTTTTACTAGTCAGATATATTCTTGTGCGGTGAATAGGGCGTGTTGAGTCCAGTTCTCTGAGCAAGGAGTAGGTCTTGTCTACTACATATTGGGTTTATGGAACGGTATCTGAGCTAATTTGATACCCTTGTTTTATGTATCACCCCACCTCACCTTTCCCGTTAAGCAGCCATAGTGTGTTTTCTGCATGTGTGACTCTGTTCTGTTCTGTAATTCAGTTCAAGTGTAACGGTTTTTACATTCCCTCTATAAGTGATACCTTATGAGAAGTGTCCTTTTCTGTGTGACTTATTTCACTTAGAATCGTCGTACCTAAATCCACTCATCATGCTGCTACTAACCTTATGACATTGATTTCATGGCTGAGTGATATTCCATTGTACATAAGGACCACAACTTCTTTATCCATTTTTCTCTTTCCTTGGATATTTAAGGTGGAATGAAGTGGAGGTCCTTGTCAACAGAGCAGCCCTCAAATTTGGGGTGCTTGTGTCTTGCTGATTTTTCATTTTCCCAATTTATACCCCCATGAGTGGAAGTGCCCTATGCTCTCTAAGCTGTGTTTTTCAGATGTTTCAGGACACACCGTACACTTCTCCAGAGTGGCTGTTGGCAATTTACATCCCGCCCATCAGTGTAGCAAGGCTCCCATTTCTCCATGGCCTGTCCTGCATTTCTGGTTTTGACACTTTTTTCAGCATGGCCCTTTTGACCGATGGGAAGCGAGACTTCTCTGTAGCGCTGATTTGCCTTTCCAGGTTGCTTGGTTGGCCAAAAAGGGCGTATGCGTTTTTTCCTGAATATATTCAGGAAAAAACGCATACGCCCTTTTTGGCCAAGGGCATCATTGTCAACGTTTTGCCGCTTTTCATGTGCTTTAAAGGCGATTCGTATCTACCTGTGAAATCTGTTTCGTGCAATTCTGCCTTGATTTCAAATCCTCTTCTTTGCCTTCCCTCAATATATTTGTGGACGAGAGTTATCATTTATAACTCTGCAGGTTTGTGAATTGCAGTGCCCTGAACCTCCATTTTACAACTCGCTTTTTTGGGAGCTGGCCGCAAAAGCGCAGGATGGCTTCAGGCCCTGTTCTGGTTCCGGGGGGCAGGCTGAGCCTGTGGTTAATTCTTCTTCCTGATGGGAAAATAGAGTGACCTGTGCCTGTCCCAACACCAAGAGCTAGTCTCTCGTTGGTTCCCCGTCTTCCCGTTCATCCTCAGGACAAATTGCAACCTGTACGGAACAGGAGGTTAAAGGTGCTGATGCTCCAAGTAGGGAGATTGCTAGTAAAGCGGCTGGAATGGCGAACCCGGGCACAAGGAGATGAGAAATGAGGTGCGTTTTAGAAACCTTTCCCCATCACACGGTGTACCATCTTCTGGGTTTCTCATGCATGTTTTCGATGTAGGAAGATGCCCTTGAACCTGGAGATTTGGGACCCATGCGATGGGTACCACGCCGTATTACTTTAAAGGGTCTGCATTTGCTCACCCAACCTCACCAAACCTCTCAGCCCCAAGAGTGTCCACCCTTATGTCTCATCCAGCTGTGGGTCTAGATATGGTCAATCCAGGTTGCATCACAGCCCCTGAACTCATTGTGTAAGAATTTCTATCTCTTTCACTGTCGTTGTTTCATGGGTTTTTCAAAGTAATTTATTTTCATAATGGGGTTTAGCTGCTTTTCACGGCTGTGTTTATGCCGCTTTACACCCACTTGACACACTAACAGAGAGATATCAATACATAGGTTTTAAGATTATTACTAGTCAGATATATTCTTGTGCGGTGAATAGGGCGTGTTGAGTCCAGTTCTCTGAGCAAGGAGTATGTCTTGTCTACTACATATTGGGTTTATGGAACGGTATCTGAGCTAATTTGATACCCTTGTTTTATGTATCACCCCACCTCACCTTTCCCGTTAAGCAGCCATAGTCTGTTTTCTGCATGTGTGACTCTGTTCTGTTTTGTAATTCAGTTCAAGTGTAACGGTTTTTACATTCCCTCTAAAAGTGATACCTTATGAGAAGTGTCCTTTTCTGTGTGACTTATTTCAGTTAGAATCGTCGTACCTAAATCCACTCATCATGCTGCTACTAACCTTATGACATTGATTTCATGGCTGAGTGATATTCCATTGTACATAAGGACCACAACTTCTTTATCCATTTTTCTCTTTCCTTGGATATTAAGGTGGAATGAAGTGGAGGTCCTTGTCAACAGAGCAGCCCTAAACTTTGGGGTGCTTGTGTCTTGCTGATTTTTAATTTTCCCAATTTATACCCCCATGAGTGGAAGTGCCCTATGCTCTCTAAGCTGTGTTTTTCAGATGTTTCAGGACACACCGTACACTTCTCCAGAGTGGCTGTTGGCAATTTACATCCCGCCCATCAGTGTAGCAAGGCTCCCATTTCTCCATGGCCTGTCCTGCATTTCTGGTTTTGACACTTTTTTCAGCATGGCCCTTTTGACCGATGGGAAGCGAGACTTCTCTGTAGCGCTGATTTGCCTTTCCAGGTTGCTTGGTTGGCCAAAAAGGGCGTATGCGTTTTTTCCTGAATATATTCAGGAAAAAACGCATACGCCCTTTTTGGCCAAGGGCATCATTGTCAACGTTTTGCCGCTTTTCATGTGCTTTAAAGGCGATTCGAATCTACCTCCTGAAATCTGTTTCGTGCAATTCTGCCTTGATTTCAAATCCTCTTCTTTGCCTTCCCTCAATATATTTGTGGACGAGAGTTATCATTTATAACTCTGCAGGTTTGTGAATTGCAGTGCCCTGAACCTCCATTTTACAACTCGCTTTTTTGGGAGCTGGCCGCAAAAGCGCAGGATGGCTTCAGGCCCTGTTCTGGTTCCGGGGGGCAGGCTGAGCCTGTGGTTAATTCTTCTTCCTGATGGGAAAATAGAGTGACCTGTGCCTGTCCCAACACCAAGAGCTAGTCTCTCGTTGGTTCCCCGTCTTCCCGTTCATCCTCAGGACAAATTGCAACCTGTACGGAACAGGAGGTTAAAGGTGCTGATGCTCCAAGTAGGGAGATTGCTAGTAAAGCGGCTGGAATGGCGAACCCGGGCACAAGGAGATGAGAAATGAGGTGCGTTTTAGAAACCTTTCCCCATCACACGGTGTACCATCTTCTGGGTTTCTCATGCATGTTTTCGATGTAGGAAGATGCCCTTGAACCTGGAGATTTGGGACCCATGCGATGGGTACCACGCCGTATTACTTTAAAGGGTCTGCATTTGCTCACCCAACCTCACCAAACCTCTCAGCCCCAAGAGTGTCCACCCTTATGTCTCATCCAGCTGTGGGTCTAGATATGGTCAATCCAGGTTGCATCACAGCCCCTGAACTCATTGTGTAAGAATTTCTATCTCTTTCACTGTCGTTGTTTCATGGGTTTTTCAAAGTAATTTATTTTCATAATGGGGTTTAGCTGCTTTTCACGGCTGTGTTTATGCCGCTTTACACCCACTTGACACACTAACAGAGAGATATCAATACATAGGTTTTAAGATTATTACTAGTCAGATATATTCTTGTGCGGTGAATAGGGCGTGTTGAGTCCAGTTCTCTGAGCAAGGAGTAGGTCTTGTCTACTACATATTGGGTTTATGGAACGGTATCTGAGCTAATTTGATACCCTTGTTTTATGTATCACCCCACCTCACCTTTCCCGTTAAGCAGCCATAGTCTGTTTTCTGCATGTGTGACTCTGTTCTGTTTTGTAATTCAGTTCAAGTGTAACGGTTTTTACATTCCCTCTAAAAGTGATACCTTATGAGAAGTGTCCTTTTCTGTGTGACTTATTTCAGTTAGAATCGTCGTACCTAAATCCACTCATCATGCTGCTACTAACCTTATGACATTGATTTCATGGCTGAGTGATATTCCATTGTACATAAGGACCACAACTTCTTTATCCATTTTTCTCTTTCCTTGGATATTAAGGTGGAATGAAGTGGAGGTCCTTGTCAACAGAGCAGCCCTAAACTTTGGGGTGCTTGTGTCTTGCTGATTTTTAATTTTCCCAATTTATACCCCCATGAGTGGAAGTGCCCTATGCTCTCTAAGCTGTGTTTTTCAGATGTTTCAGGACACACCGTACACTTCTCCAGAGTGGCTGTTGGCAATTTACATCCCGCCCATCAGTGTAGCAAGGCTCCCATTTCTCCATGGCCTGTCCTGCATTTCTGGTTTTGACACTTTTTTCAGCATGGCCCTTTTGACCGATGGGAAGCGAGACTTCTCTGTAGCGCTGATTTGCCTTTCCAGGTTGCTTGGTTGGCCAAAAAGGGCGTATGCGTTTTTTCCTGAATATATTCAGGAAAAAACGCATACGCCCTTTTTGGCCAAGGGCATCATTGTCAACGTTTTGCCGCTTTTCATGTGCTTTAAAGGCGATTCGAATCTACCTCCTGAAATCTGTTTCGTGCAATTCTGCCTTGATTTCAAATCCTCTTCTTTGCCTTCCCTCAATATATTTGTGGACGAGAGTTATCATTTATAACTCTGCAGGTTTGTGAATTGCAGTGCCCTGAACCTCCATTTTACAACTCACTTTTTTGGGAGCTGGCCGCAAAAGCGCAGGATGGCTTCAGGCCCTGTTCTGGTTCCGGGGGGCAGGCTGAGCCTGTGGTTAATTCTTCTTCCTGATGGGAAAATAGAGTGACCTGTGCCTGTCCCGACACCAAGAGCTAGTCTCTCGTTGGTTCCCCGTCTTCCCGTTCATCCTCAGGACAAATTGCAACCTGTACGGAACAGGAGGTTAAAGGTGCTGATGCTCCAAGTAGGGAGATTGCTAGTAAAGCGGCTGGAAAGGCGAACCCGGGCACAAGGAGATGAGAAATGAGGTGCGTTTTAGAAACCTTTCCCCATCACACGGTGTACCATCTTCTGGGTTTCTCATGCATGTTTTCGATGTAGGAAGATGCCCTTGAACCTGGAGATTTGGGACCCATGCGATGGGTACCACGCAGTATTACTTTAAAGGGTCTGCGTTTGCTCACCCAACCTCACCAAACCTCTCAGCCCCAAGAGTGTCCACCCTTATGTCTCATCCAGCTGTGGGTCTAGATATGGTCAATCCAGGTTGCATCACAGCCCCTGAACTCATTGTGTAAGAATTTCTATCTCTTTCACTGTCGTTGTTTCATGGGTTTTTCAAAGTAATTTATTTTCATAATGGGGTTTAGCTGCTTTTCACGGCTGTGTTTATGCCGCTTTACACCCACTTGACACACTAACAGAGAGATATCAATACATAGGTTTTAAGATTTTTACTAGTCAGATATATTCTTGTGCGGTGAATAGGGCGTGTTGAGTCCAGTTCTCTGAGCAAGGAGTAGGTCTTGTCTACTACATATTGGGTTTATGGAACGGTATCTGAGCTAATTTGATACCCTTGTTTTATGTATCACCCCACCTCACCTTTCCCGTTAAGCAGCCATAGTGTGTTTTCTGCATGTGTGACTCTGTTCTGTTCTGTAATTCAGTTCAAGTGTAACGGTTTTTACATTCCCTCTATAAGTGATACCTTATGAGAAGTGTCCTTTTCTGTGTGACTTATTTCACTTAGAATCGTCGTACCTAAATCCACTCATCATGCTGCTACTAACCTTATGACATTGATTTCATGGCTGAGTGATATTCCATTGTACATAAGGACCACAACTTCTTTATCCATTTTTCTCTTTCCTTGGATATTTAAGGTGGAATGAAGTGGAGGTCCTTGTCAACAGAGAAGCCCTCAACTTTGGGGTGCTTGTGTCTTGCTGATTTTTCATTTTCCCAATTTATACCCCCATGAGTGGAAGTGCCCTATGCTCTCTAAGCTGTGTTTTTCAGATGTTTCAGGACACACCGTACACTTCTCCAGAGTGGCTGTTGGCAATTTACATCCCGCCCATCAGTGTAGCAAGGCTCCCATTTCTCCATGGCCTGTCCTGCATTTCTGGTTTTGACACTTTTTTCAGCATGGCCCTTTTGACCGATGGGAAGCGAGACTTCTCTGTAGCGCTGATTTGCCTTTCCAGGTTGCTTGGTTGGCCAAAAAGGGCGTATGCGTTTTTTCCTGAATATATTCAGGAAAAAACGCATACGCCCTTTTTGGCCAAGGGCATCATTGTCAACGTTTTGCCGCTTTTCATGTGCTTTAAAGGCGATTCGTATCTACCTCCTGAAATCTGTTTCGTGCAATTCTGCCTTGATTTCAAATCCTCTTCTTTGCCTTCCCTCAATATATTTGTGGACGAGAGTTATCATTTATAACTCTGCAGGTTTGTGAATTGCAGTGCCCTGAACCTCCATTTTACAACTCGCTTTTTTGGGAGCTGGCCGCAAAAGCGCAGGATGGCTTCAGGCCCTGTTCTGGTTCCGGGGGGCAGGCTGAGCCTGTGGTTAATTCTTCTTCCTGATGGGAAAATAGAGTGACCTGTGCCTGTCCCGACACCAAGAGCTAGTCTCTCGTTGGTTCCCCGTCTTCCCGTTCATCCTCAGGACAAATTGCAACCTGTACGGAACAGGAGGTTAAAGGTGCTGATGCTCCAAGTAGGGAGATTGCTAGTAAAGCGGCTGGAAAGGCGAACCCGGGCACAAGGAGATGAGAAATGAGGTGCGTTTTAGAAACCTTTCCCCATCACACGGTGTACCATCTTCTGGGTTTCTCATGCATGTTTTCGATGTAGGAAGATGCCCTTGAACCTGGAGATTTGGGACCCATGCGATGGGTACCACGCAGTATTACTTTAAAGGGTCTGCGTTTGCTCACCCAACCTCACCAAACCTCTCAGCCCCAAGAGTGTCCACCCTTATGTCTCATCCAGCTGTGGGTCTAGATATGGTGAATCCAGGTTGCATCACAGCCCCTGAACGCATTGTGTAAGAATTTCTCTCTCTTTCACTGTCGTTGTTTCATGGGTTTTTCAAAGTAATTTATTTTCATAATGGGGTTTAGCTGCTTTTCACTGCTGTGTTTATGTCGC
This sequence comes from Balaenoptera borealis, assembly GCF_965194805.1. Taxonomy (NCBI): domain Eukaryota; kingdom Metazoa; phylum Chordata; class Mammalia; order Artiodactyla; family Balaenopteridae; genus Balaenoptera; species Balaenoptera borealis. Next base: position 98,062 of record NW_028123179.1, read on the forward strand.
TTTACACCCACTTGACACACTAACAGAGAGATATCAATACATAGGTTTTAAGATTATTACTAGTCAGATATATTCTTGTGCGGTGAATAGGGCGTGTTGAGTCCAGTTCTCTGAGCAAGGAGTAGGTCTTGTCTATTACATATTGGGTTTATGGAACGGTATCTGAGCTAATTTGATACCCTTGTTTTATGTATCACCCCACCTCACCTTTCCCGTTAAGCAGCCATAGTGTGTTTTCTGCATGTGTGACTCTGTTCTGTTTTGTAATTCAGTTCAAGTGTAACGGTTTTTACATTCCCTCTATCAGTGATACCTTATGAGAAGTGTCCTTTTCTGTGTGACTTATTTCACTTAGAATCGTCGTACCTAAATCCACTCATCATGCTGCTACTAACCTTATGACATTGATTTCATGGCTGAGTGATATTCCATTGTACATAAGGACCACAACTTCTTTATCCATTTTTCTCTTTCCTGGGATATTTAAGGTGGAATGAAGTGGAGGTCCTTGTCAACAGAGCAGCCCTCAACTTTGGGGTGCTTGTGTCTTGCTGATTTTTCATTTTCCCAATTTATACCCCCATGAGTGGAAGTGCCCTATGCTCTCTAAGCTGTGTTTTTCAGATGTTTCAGGACACACCGTACACTTCTCCAGAGTGGCTGTTGGCAATTTACATCCCGCCCATCAGTGTAGCAAGGCTCCCATTTCTCCATGGCCTGTCCTGCATTTCTGGTTTTGACACTTTTTTCAGCATGGCCCTTTTGACCGATGGGAAGCGAGACTTCTCTGTAGCGCTGATTTGCCTTTCCAGGTTGCTTGGTTGGCCAAAAAGGGCGTATGCGTTTTTTCCTGAATATATTCAGGAAAAAACGCATACGCCCTTTTTGGCCAAGGGCATTATTGTCAACGTTTTGCCGCTTTTCATGTGCTTTAAAGGCGATTCGTATCTACCTCCTGAAATCTGTTTCCTGCAATTCTGCCTTGATTTCAAATCCTCTTCTTTGCCTTCCCTCAATATATTTGTGGACGAGAGTTATCATTTATAACTCTGCAGGTTTGTGAATTGCAGTGCCCTGAACCTCCATTTTACAACTCGCTTTTTTGGGAGCTGGCCGCAAAAGCGCAGGATGGCTTCAGGCCCTGTTCTGGTTCCGGGGGGCAGGCTGAGCCTGTGGTTAATTCTTCTTCCTGATGGGAAAATAGAGTGACCTGTGCCTGTCCCGACACCAAGAGCTAGTCTCTCGTTGGTTCCCCGTCTTCCCGTTCATCCTCAGGACAAATTGCAACCTGTACGGAACAGGAGGTTAAAGGTGCTGATGCTCCAAGTAGGGAGATTGCTAGTAAAGCGGCTGGAATGGCGAACCCGGGCACAAGGAGATGAGAAATGAGGTGCGTTTTAGAAACCTTTCCCCATCACACGGTGTACCATCTTCTGGGTTTCTCATGCATGTTTTCGATGTAGGAAGATGCCCTTGAACCTGGAGATTTGGGACCCATGCGATGGGTACCACGCAGTATTACTTTAAAGGGTCTGCGTTTGCTCACCCAACCTCACCAAACCTCTCAGCCCCAAGAGTGTCCACCCTTATGTCTCATCCAGCTGTGGGTCTAGATATGGTCAATCCAGGTTGCATCACAGCCCCTGAACTCATTGTGTAAGAATTTCTATCTCTTTCACTGTCGTTGTTTCATGGGTTTTTCAAAGTAATTTATTTTCATAATGGGGTTTAGCTGCTTTTCACGGCTGTGTTTATGCCGCTTTACACCCACTTGACACACTAACAGAGAGATATCAATACATAGGTTTTAAGATTTTTACTAGTCAGATATATTCTTGTGCGGTGAATAGGGCGTGTTGAGTCCAGTTCTCTGAGCAAGGAGTAGGTCTTGTCTACTACATATTGGGTTTATGGAACGGTATCTGAGCTAATTTGATACCCTTGTTTTATGTATCACCCCACCTCACCTTTCCCGTTAAGCAGCCATAGTGTGTTTTCTGCATGTGTGACTCTGTTCTGTTCTGTAATTCAGTTCAAGTGTAACGGTTTTTACATTCCCTCTATAAGTGATACCTTATGAGAAGTGTCCTTTTCTGTGTGACTTATTTCACTTAGAATCGTCGTACCTAAATCCACTCATCATGCTGCTACTAACCTTATGACATTGATTTCATGGCTGAGTGATATTCCATTGTACATAAGGACCACAACTTCTTTATCCATTTTTCTCTTTCCTTGGATATTTAAGGTGGAATGAAGTGGAGGTCCTTGTCAACAGAGCAGCCCTCAAATTTGGGGTGCTTGTGTCTTGCTGATTTTTCATTTTCCCAATTTATACCCCCATGAGTGGAAGTGCCCTATGCTCTCTAAGCTGTGTTTTTCAGATGTTTCAGGACACACCGTACACTTCTCCAGAGTGGCTGTTGGCAATTTACATCCCGCCCATCAGTGTAGCAAGGCTCCCATTTCTCCATGGCCTGTCCTGCATTTCTGGTTTTGACACTTTTTTCAGCATGGCCCTTTTGACCGATGGGAAGCGAGACTTCTCTGTAGCGCTGATTTGCCTTTCCAGGTTGCTTGGTTGGCCAAAAAGGGCGTATGCGTTTTTTCCTGAATATATTCAGGAAAAAACGCATACGCCCTTTTTGGCCAAGGGCATCATTGTCAACGTTTTGCCGCTTTTCATGTGCTTTAAAGGCGATTCGTATCTACCTCCTGAAATCTGTTTCGTGCAATTCTGCCTTGATTTCAAATCCTCTTCTTTGCCTTCCCTCAATATATTTGTGGACGAGAGTTATCATTTATAACTCTGCAGGTTTGTGAATTGCAGTGCCCTGAACCTCCATTTTACAACTCGCTTTTTTGGGAGCTGGCCGCAAAAGCGCAGGATGGCTTCAGGCCCTGTTCTGGTTCCGGGGGGCAGGCTGAGCCTGTGGTTAATTCTTCTTCCTGATGGGAAAATAGAGTGACCTGTGCCTGTCCCAACACCAAGAGCTAGTCTCTCGTTGGTTCCCCGTCTTCCCGTTCATCCTCAGGACAAATTGCAACCTGTACGGAACAGGAGGTTAAAGGTGCTGATGCTCCAAGTAGGGAGATTGCTAGTAAAGCGGCTGGAATGGCGAACCCGGGCACAAGGAGATGAGAAATGAGGTGCGTTTTAGAAACCTTTCCCCATCACACGGTGTACCATCTTCTGGGTTTCTCATGCATGTTTTCGATGTAGGAAGATGCCCTTGAACCTGGAGATTTGGGACCCATGCGATGGGTACCACGCCGTATTACTTTAAAGGGTCTGCATTTGCTCACCCAACCTCACCAAACCTCTCAGCCCCAAGAGTGTCCACCCTTATGTCTCATCCAGCTGTGGGTCTAGATATGGTCAATCCAGGTTGCATCACAGCCCCTGAACTCATTGTGTAAGAATTTCTATCTCTTTCACTGTCGTTGTTTCATGGGTTTTTCAAAGTAATTTATTTTCATAATGGGGTTTAGCTGCTTTTCACGGCTGTGTTTATGCCGCTTTACACCCACTTGACACACTAACAGAGAGATATCAATACATAGGTTTTAAGATTATTACTAGTCAGATATATTCTTGTGCGGTGAATAGGGCGTGTTGAGTCCAGTTCTCTGAGCAAGGAGTAGGTCTTGTCTACTACATATTGGGTTTATGGAACGGTATCTGAGCTAATTTGATACCCTTGTTTTATGTATCACCCCACCTCACCTTTCCCGTTAAGCAGCCATAGTCTGTTTTCTGCATGTGTGACTCTGTTCTGTTTTGTAATTCAGTTCAAGTGTAACGGTTTTTACATTCCCTCTATCAGTGATACCTTATGAGAAGTGTCCTTTTCTGTGTGACTTATTTCACTTAGAATCGTCGTACCTAAATCCACTCATCATGCTGCTACTAACCTTATGACATTGATTTCATGGCTGAGTGATATTCCATTGTACATAAGGACCACAACTTCTTTATCCATTTTTCTCTTTCCTTGGATATTAAGGTGGAATGAAGTGGAGGTCCTTGTCAACAGAGCAGCCCTAAACTTTGGGGTGCTTGTGTCTTGCTGATTTTTCATTTTCCCAATTTATACCCCCATGAGTGGAAGTGCCCTATGCTCTCTAAGCTGTGTTTTTCAGATGTTTCAGGACACACCGTACACTTCTCCAGAGTGGCTGTTGGCAATTTACATCCCGCCCATCAGTGTAGCAAGGCTCCCATTTCTCCATGGCCTGTCCTGCATTTCTGGTTTTGACACTTTTTTCAGCATGGCCCTTTTGACCAATGGGAAGCGAGACTTCTCTGTAGCGCTGATTTGCCTTTCCAGGTTGCTTGGTTGGCCAAAAAGGGCGTATGCGTTTTTTCCTGAATATATTCAGGAAAAAACGCATACGCCCTTTTTGGCCAAGGGCATCATTGTCAACGTTTTGCCGCTTTTCATGTGCTTTAAAGGCGATTCGTATCTACCTCCTGAAATCTGTTTCGTGCAATTCTGCCTTGATTTCAAATCCTCTTCTTTGCCTTCCCTCAATATATTTGTGGACGAGAGTTATCATTTATAACTCTGCAGGTTTGTGAATTGCAGTGCCCTGAACCTCCATTTTACAACTCGCTTTTTTGGGAGCTGGCCGCAAAAGCGCAGGATGGCTTCAGGCCCTGTTCTGGTTCCGGGGGGCAGGCTGAGCCTGTGGTTAATTCTTCTTCCTGATGGGAAAATAGAGTGACCTGTGCCTGTCCCAACACCAAGAGCTAGTCTCTCGTTGGTTCCCCGTCTTCCCGTTCATCCTCAGGACAAATTGCAACCTGTACGGAACAGGAGGTTAAAGGTGCTGATGCTCCAAGTAGGGAGATTGCTAGTAAAGCGGCTGGAATGGCGAACCCGGGCACAAGGAGATGAGAAATGAGGTGCGTTTTAGAAACCTTTCCCCATCACACGGTGTACCATCTTCTGGGTTTCTCATGCATGTTTTCGATGTAGGAAGATGCCCTTGAACCTGGAGATTTGGGACCCATGCGATGGGTACCACGCAGTATTACTTTAAAGGGTCTGCATTTGCTCACCCAACCTCACCAAACCTCTCAGCCCCAAGAGTGTCCACCCTTATGTCTCATCCAGCTGTGGGTCTAGATATGGTCAATCCAGGTTGCATCACAGCCCCTGAACTCATTGTGTAAGAATTTCTCTCTCTTTCACTGTCGTTGTTTCATGGGTTTTTCAAAGTAATTTATTTTCATAATGGGGTTTAGATGCTTTTCACGGCTGTGTTTATGCCGCTTTACACCCACTTGACACACTAACAGAGAGATATCAATACATAGGTTTTAAGATTATTACTAGTCAGATATATTCTTGTGCGGTGAATAGGGCGTGTTGAGTCCAGTTCTCTGAGCAAGGAGTAGGTCTTGTCTACTACATATTGGGTTTATGGAACGGTATCTGAGCTAATTTGATACCCTTGTTTTATGTATCACCCCACCTCACCTTTCCCGTTAAGCAGCCATAGTCTGTTTTCTGCATGTGTGACTCTGTTCTGTTTTGTAATTCAGTTCAAGTGTAACGGTTTTTACATTCCCTCTATCAGTGATACCTTATGAGAAGTGTCCTTTTCTGTGTGACTTATTTCAGTTAGAATCGTCGTACCTAAATCCACTCATCATGCTGCTACTAACCTTATGACATTGATTTCATGGCTGAGTGATATTCCATTGTACATAAGGACCACAACTTCTTTATCCATTTTTCTCTTTCCTTGGATATTAAGGTGGAATGAAGTGGAGGTCCTTGTCAACAGAGCAGCCCTAAACTTTGGGGTGCTTGTGTCTTGCTGATTTTTCATTTTCCCAATTTATACCCCCATGAGTGGAAGTGCCCTATGCTCTCTAAGCTGTGTTTTTCAGATGTTTCAGGACACACCGTACACTTCTCCAGAGTGGCTGTTGGCAATTTACATCCCGCCCATCAGTGTAGCAAGGCTCCCATTTCTCCATGGCCTGTCCTGCATTTCTGGTTTTGACACTTTTTTCAGCATGGCCCTTTTGACCGATGGGAAGCGAGACTTCTCTGTAGCGCTGATTTGCCTTTCCAGGTTGCTTGGTTGGCCAAAAAGGGCGTATGCGTTTTTTCCTGAATATATTCAGGAAAAAACGCATACGCCCTTTTTGGCCAAGGGCATCATTGTCAACGTTTTGCCGCTTTTCATGTGCTTTAAAGGCGATTCGTATCTACCTCCTGAAATCTGTTTCGTGCAATTCTGCCTTGATTTCAAATCCTCTTCTTTGCCTTCCCTCAATATATTTGTGGACGAGAGTTATCATTTATAACTCTGCAGGTTTGTGAATTGCAGTGCCCTGAACCTCCATTTTACAACTCGCTTTTTTGGGAGCTGGCCGCAAAAGCGCAGGATGGCTTCAGGCCCTGTTCTGGTTCCGGGGGGCAGGCTGAGCCTGTGGTTAATTCTTCTTCCTGATGGGAAAATAGAGTGACCTGTGCCTGTCCCGACACCAAGAGCTAGTCTCTCGTTGGTTCCCCGTCTTCCCGTTCATCCTCAGGACAAATTGCAACCTGTACGGAACAGGAGGTTAAAGGTGCTGATGCTCCAAGTAGGGAGATTGCTAGTAAAGTGGCTGGAAAGGCGAACCCGGGCACAAGGAGATGAGAAATGAGGTGCGTTTTAGAAACCTTTCCCCATCACACGGTGTACCATCTTCTGGGTTTCTCATGCATGTTTTCGATGTAGGAAGATGCCCTTGAACCTGGAGATTTGGGACCCATGCGATGGGTACCACGCAGTATTACTTTAAAGGGTCTGCGTTTGCTCACCCAACCTCACCAAACCTCTCAGCCCCAAGAGTGTCCACCCTTATGTCTCATCCAGCTGTGGGTCTAGATATGGTCAATCCAGGTTGCATCACAGCCCCTGAACTCATTGTGTAAGAATTTCTCTCTCTTTCACTGTCGTTGTTTCATGGGTTTTTCAAAGTAATTTATTTTCATAATGGGGTTTAGCTGCTTTTCACGGCTGTGTTTATGCCGCTTTACACCCACTTGACACACTAACAGAGAGATATCAATACATAGGTTTTAAGATTATTACTAGTCAGATATATTCTTGTGCGGTGAATAGGGCGTGTTGAGTCCAGTTCTCTGAGCAAGGAGTAGGTCTTGTCTACTACATATTGGGTTTATGGAACGGTATCTGAGCTAATTTGATACCCTTGTTTTATGTATCACCCCACCTCACCTTTCCCGTTAAGCAGCCATAGTCTGTTTTCTGCATGTGTGACTCTGTTCTGTTTTGTAATTCAGTTCAAGTGTAACGGTTTTTACATTCCCTCTAAAAGTGATACCTTATGAGAAGTGTCCTTTTCTGTGTGACTTATTTCAGTTAGAATCGTCGTACCTAAATCCACTCATCATGCTGCTACTAACCTTATGACATTGATTTCATGGCTGAGTGATATTCCACTGTACATAAGGACCACAACTTCTTTATCCATTTTTCTCTTTCCTTGGATATTAAGGTGGAATGAAGTGGAGGTCCTTGTCAACAGAGCAGCCCTAAACTTTGGGGTGCTTGTGTCTTGCTGATTTTTCATTTTCCCAATTTATACCCCCATGAGTGGAAGTGCCCTATGCTCTCTAAGCTGTGTTTTTCAGATGTTTCAGGACACACCGTACACTTCTCCAGAGTGGCTGTTGGCAATTTACATCCCGCCCATCAGTGTAGCAAGGCTCCCATTTCTCCATGGCCTGTCCTGCATTTCTGGTTTTGACACTTTTTTCAGCATGGCCCTTTTGACCGATGGGAAGCGAGACTTCTCTGTAGCGCTGATTTGCCTTTCCAGGTTGCTTGGTTGGCCAAAAAGGGCGTATGCGTTTTTTCCTGAATATATTCAGGAAAAAACGCATACGCCCTTTTTGGCCAAGGGCATCATTGTCAACGTTTTGCCGCTTTTCATGTGCTTTAAAGGCGATTCGTATCTACCTCCTGAAATCTGTTTCGTGCAATTCTGCCTTGATTTCAAATCCTCTTCTTTGCCTTCCCTCAATATATTTGTGGACGAGAGTTATCATTTATAACTCTGCAGGTTTGTGAATTGCAGTGCCCTGAACCTCCATTTTACAACTCGCTTTTTTGGGAGCTGGCCGCAAAAGCGCAGGATGGCTTCAGGCCCTGTTCTGGTTCCGGGGGGCAGGCTGAGCCTGTGGTTATTTCTTTTCCTGATGGGAAAATAGAGTGACCTGTGCCTGTCCCGACACCAAGAGCTAGTCTCTCGTTGGTTCCCCGTCTTCCCGTTCATCCTCAGGACAAATTGCAACCTGTACGGAACAGGAGGTTAAAGGTGCTGATGCTCCAAGTAGGGAGATTGCTAGTAAAGTGGCTGGAAAGGCGAACCCGGGCACAAGGAGATGAGAAATGAGGTGCGTTTTAGAAACCTTTCCCCATCACACGGTGTACCATCTTCTGGGTTTCTCATGCATGTTTTCGATGTAGGAAGATGCCCTTGAACCTGGAGATTTGGGACCCATGCGATGGGTACCACGCAGTATTACTTTAAAGGGTCTGCGTTTGCTCACCCAACCTCACCAAACCTCTCAGCCCCAAGAGTGTCCACCCTTATGTCTCATCCAGCTGTGGGTCTAGATATGGTGAATCCAAGTTGCATCACAGCCCCTGAACGCATTGTGTAAGAATTTCTCTCTCTTTCACTGTCGTTGTTTCATGGGTTTTTCAAAGTAATTTATTTTCATAATGGGGTTTAGCTGCTTTTCACTGCTGTGTTTATGTCGCTTTACACCCACTTGACACACTAACAGAGAGATATCAATACATAGGTTTTAAGATTATTACTAGTCAGATATATTCTTGTGCGGTGAATAGGGCGTGTTGAGTCCAGTTCTCTGAGCAAGGAGTAGGTCTTGTCTATTACATATTGGGTTTATGGAACGGTATCTGAGCTAATTTGATACCCTGGTTTTATGTATCACCCCACCTCACCTTTCCCGTTAAGCAGCCATAGTGTGTTTTCTGCATGTGTGACTCTGTTCTGTTTTGTAATTCAGTTCAAGTGTAACGGTTTTTACATTCCCTCTAAAAGTGATACCTTATGAGAAGTGTCCTTTTCTGTGTGACTTATTTCAGTTAGAATCGTCGTACCTAAATCCACTCATCATGCTGCTACTAACCTTATGACATTGATTTCATGGCTGAGTGATATTCCATTGTACATAAGGACCACAACTTCTTTATCCATTTTTCTCTTTCCTTGGATATTAAGGTGGAATGAAGTGGAGGTCCTTGTCAACAGAGCAGCCCTAAACTTTGGGGTGCTTGTGTCTTGCTGATTTTTAATTTTCCCAATTTATACCCCCATGAGTGGAAGTGCCCTATGCTCTCTAAGCTGTGTTTTTCAGATGTTTCAGGACACACCGTACACTTCTCCAGAGTGGCTGTTGGCAATTTACATCCCGCCCATCAGTGTAGCAAGGCTCCCATTTCTCCATGGCCTGTCCTGCATTTCTGGTTTTGACACTTTTTTCAGCATGGCCCTTTTGACCGATGGGAAGCGAGACTTCTCTGTAGCGCTGATTTGCCTTTCCAGGTTGCTTGGTTGGCCAAAAAGGGCGTATGCGTTTTTTCCTGAATATATTCAGGAAAAAACGCATACGCCCTTTTTGGCCAAGGGCATCATTGTCAACGTTTTGCCGCTTTTCATGTGCTTTAAAGGCGATTCGTATCTACCTCCTGAAATCTGTTTCGTGCAATTCTGCCTTGATTTCAAATCCTCTTCTTTGCCTTCCCTCAATATATTTGTGGACGAGAGTTATCATTTATAACTCTGCAGGTTTGTGAATTGCAGTGCCCTGAACCTCCATTTTACAACTCGCTTTTTTGGGAGCTGGCCGCAAAAGCGCAGGATGGCTTCAGGCCCTGTTCTGGTTCCGGGGGGCAGGCTGAGCCTGTGGTTAATTCTTCTTCCTGATGGGAAAATAGAGTGACCTGTGCCTGTCCCGACACCAAGAGCTAGTCTCTCGTTGGTTCCCCGTCTTCCCGTTCATCCTCAGGACAAATTGCAACCTGTACGGAACAGGAGGTTAAAGGTGCTGATGCTCCAAGTAGGGAGATTGCTAGTAAAGCGGCTGGAAAGGCGAACCCGGGCACAAGGAGATGAGAAATGAGGTGCGTTTTAGAAACCTTTCCCTATCACACGGTGTACCATCTTCTGGGTTTCTCATGCATGTTTTCGATGTAGGAAGATGCCCTTGAACCTGGAGATTTGGGACCCATGCGATGGGTACCACGCAGTATTACTTTAAAGGGTCTGCGTTTGCTCACCCAACCTCACCAAACCTCTCAGCCCCAAGAGTGTCCACCCTTATGTCTCATCCAGCTGTGGGTCTAGATATGGTGAATCCAGGTTGCATCACAGCCCCTGAACGCATTGTGTAAGAATTTCTCTCTCTTTCACTGTCGTTGTTTCATGGGTTTTTCAAAGTAATTTATTTTCATAATGGGGTTTAGCTGCTTTTCACTGCTGTGTTTATGTCGCTTTACACCCACTTGACACACTAACAGAGAGATATCAATACATAGGTTTTAAGATTATTACTAGTCAGATATATTCTTGTGCGGTGAATAGGGCGTGTTGAGTCCAGTTCTCTGAGCAAGGAGTAGGTCTTGTCTATTACATATTGGGTTTATGGAACGGTATCTGAGCTAATTTGATACCCTTGTTTTATGTATCACCCCACCTCACCTTTCCCGTTAAGCAGCCATAGTCTGTTTTCTGCATGTGTGACTCTGTTCTGTTTTGTAATTCAGTTCAAGTGTAACGGTTTTTACATTCCCTCTAAAAGTGATACCTTATGAGAAGTGTCCTTTTCTGTGTGACTTATTTCACTTAGAATCGTCGTACCTAAATCCACTCATCATGCTGCTACTAACCTTATGACATTGATTTCCTGGCTGAGTGATATTCCACTGTACATAAGGACCACAACTTCTTTATCCATTTTTCTCTTTCCTTGGATATTAAGGTGGAATGAAGTGGAGGTCCTTGTCAACAGAGCAGCCCTAAACTTTGGGGTGCTTGTGTCTTGCTGATTTTTCATTTTCCCAATTTATACCCCCATGAGTGGAAGTGCCCTATGCTCTCTAAGCTGTGTTTTTCAGATGTTTCAGGACACACCGTACACTTCTCCAGAGTGGCTGTTGGCAATTTACATCCCGCCCATCAGTGTAGCAAGGCTCCCATTTCTCCATGGCCTGTCCTGCATTTCTGGTTTTGACACTTTTTTCAGCATGGCCCTTTTGACCGATGGGAAGCGAGACTTCTCTGTAGCGCTGATTTGCCTTTCCAGGTTGCTTGGTTGGCCAAAAAGGGCGTATGCGTTTTTTCCTGAATATATTCAGGAAAAAACGCATACGCCCTTTTTGGCCAAGGGCATCATTGTCAACGTTTTGCCGCTTTTCATGTGCTTTAAAGGCGATTCGTATCTACCTCCTGAAATCTGTTTCGTGCAATTCTGCCTTGATTTCAAATCCTCTTCTTTGCCTTCCCTCAATATATTTGTGGACGAGAGTTATCATTTATAACTCTGCAGGTTTGTGAATTGCAGTGCCCTGAACCTCCATTTTACAACTCGCTTTTTTGGGAGCTGGCCGCAAAAGCGCAGGATGGCTTCAGGCCCTGTTCTGGTTCCGGGGGGCAGGCTGAGCCTGTGGTTAATTCTTCTTCCTGATGGGAAAATAGAGTGACCTGTGCCTGTCCCGACACCAAGAGCTAGTCTCTCGTTGGTTCCCCGTCTTCCCGTTCATCCTCAGGACAAATTGCAACCTGTACGGAACAGGAGGTTAAAGGTGCTGATGCTCCAAGTAGGGAGATTGCTAGTAAAGTGGCTGGAAAGGCGAACCCGGGCACAAGGAGATGAGAAATGAGGTGCGTTTTAGAAACCTTTCCCCATCACACGGTGTACCATCTTCTGGGTTTCTCATGCATGTTTTCGATGTAGGAAGATGCCCTTGAACCTGGAGATTTGGGACCCATGCGATGGGTACCACGCAGTATTACTTTAAAGGGTCTGCGTTTGCTCACCCAACCTCACCAAACCTCTCAGCCCCAAGAGTGTCCACCCTTATGTCTCATCCAGCTGTGGGTCTAGATATGGTGAATCCAGGTTGCATCACAGCCCCTGAACGCATTGTGTAAGAATTTCTCTCTCTTTCACTGTCGTTGTTTCATGGGTTTTTCAAAGTAATTTATTTTCATAATGGGGTTTAGCTGCTTTTCACGGCTGTGTTTATGCCGCTTTACACCCACTTGACACACTAACAGAGAGATATCAATACATAGGTTTTAAGATTATTACTAGTCAGATATATTCTTGTGCGGTGAATAGGGCGTGTTGAGTCCAGTTCTCTGAGCAAGGAGTAGGTCTTGTCTACTACATATTGGGTTTATGGAACGGTATCTGAGCTAATTTGATACCCTTGTTTTATGTATCACCCCACCTCACCTTTCCCGTTAAGCAGCCATAGTCTGTTTTCTGCATGTGTGACTCTGTTCTGTTTTGTAATTCAGTTCAAGTGTAACGGTTTTTACATTCCCTCTAAAAGTGATACCTTATGAGAAGTGTCCTTTTCTGTGTGACTTATTTCAGTTAGAATCGTCGTACCTAAATCCACTCATCATGCTGCTACTAACCTTATGACATTGATTTCATGGCTGAGTGATATTCCATTGTACATAAGGACCACAACTTCTTTATCAATTTTTCTCTTTCCTTGGATATTAAGGTGGAATGAAGTGGAGGTCCTTGTCAACAGAGCAGCCCTAAACTTTGGGGTGCTTGTGTCTTGCTGATTTTTAATTTTCCCAATTTATACCCCCATGAGTGGAAGTGCCCTATGCTCTCTAAGCTGTGTTTTTCAGATGTTTCAGGACACACCGTACACTTCTCCAGAGTGGCTGTTGGCAATTTACATCCCGCCCATCAGTGTAGCAAGGCTCCCATTTCTCCATGGCCTGTCCTGCATTTCTGGTTTTGACACTTTTTTCAGCATGGCCCTTTTGACCGATGGGAAGCGAGACTTCTCTGTAGCGCTGATTTGCCTTTCCAGGTTGCTTGGTTGGCCAAAAAGGGCGTATGCGTTTTTTCCTGAATATATTCAGGAAAAAACGCATACGCCCTTTTTGGCCAAGGGCATCATTGTCAACGTTTTGCCGCTTTTCATGTGCTTTAAAGGCGATTCGTATCTACCTCCTGAAATCTGTTTCGTGCAATTCTGCCTTGATTTCAAATCCTCTTCTTTGCCTTCCCTCAATATATTTGTGGACGAGAGTTATCATTTATAACTCTGCAGGTTTGTGAATTGCAGTGCCCTGAACCTCCATTTTACAACTCGCTTTTTTGGGAGCTGGCCGCAAAAGCGCAGGATGGCTTCAGGCCCTGTTCTGGTTCCGGGGGGCAGGCTGAGCCTGTGGTTAATTCTTCTTCCTGATGGGAAAATAGAGTGACCTGTGCCTGTCCCGACACCAAGAGCTAGTCTCTCGTTGGTTCCCCGTCTTCCCGTTCATCCTCAGGACAAATTGCAACCTGTACGGAACAGGAGGTTAAAGGTGCTGATGCTCCAAGTAGGGAGATTGCTAGTAAAGTGGCTGGAAAGGCGAACCCGGGCACAAGGAGATGAGAAATGAGGTGCGTTTTAGAAACCTTTCCCCATCACACGGTGTACCATCTTCTGGGTTTCTCATGCATGTTTTCGATGTAGGAAGATGCCCTTGAACCTGGAGATTTGGGACCCATGCGATGGGTACCACGCAGTATTACTTTAAAGGGTCTGCATTTGCTCACCCAACCTCACCAAACCTCTCAGCCCCAAGAGTGTCCACCCTTATGTCTCATCCAGCTGTGGGTCTAGATATGGTGAATCCAGGTTGCATCACAGCCCCTGAACGCATTGTGTAAGAATTTCTCTCTCTTTCACTGTCGTTGTTTCATGGGTTTTTCAAAGTAATTTATTTTCATAATGGGGTTTAGCTGCTTTTCACTGCTGTGTTTATGTCGCTTTACACCCACTTGACACACTAACAGAGAGATATCAATACATAGGTTTTAAGATTATTACTAGTCAGATATATTCTTGTGCGGTGAATAGGGCGTGTTGAGTCCAGTTCTCTGAGCAAGGAGTAGGTCTTGTCTATTACATATTGGGTTTATGGAACGGTATCTGAGCTAATTTGATACCCTTGTTTTATGTATCACCCCACCTCACCTTTCCCGTTAAGCAGCCATAGTGTGTTTTCTGCATGTGTGACTCTGTTCTGTTTTGTAATTCAGTTCAAGTGTAACGGTTTTTACATTCCCTCTAAAAGTGATACCTTATGAGAAGTGTCCTTTTCTGTGTGACTTATTTCAGTTAGAATCGTCGTACCTAAATCCACTCATCATGCTGCTACTAACCTTATGACATTGATTTCATGGCTGAGTGATATTCCATTGTACATAAGGACCACAACTTCTTTATCCATTTTTCTCTTTCCTTGGATATTAAGGTGGAATGAAGTGGAGGTCCTTGTCAACAGAGCAGCCCTAAACTTTGGGGTGCTTGTGTCTTGCTGATTTTTCATTTTCCCAATTTATACCCCCATGAGTGGAAGTGCCCTATGCTCTCTAAGCTGTGTTTTTCAGATGTTTCAGGACACACCGTACACTTCTCCAGAGTGGCTGTTGGCAATTTACATCCCGCCCATCAGTGTAGCAAGGCTCCCATTTCTCCATGGCCTGTCCTGCATTTCTGGTTTTGACACTTTTTTCAGCATGGCCCTTTTGACCGATGGGAAGCGAGACTTCTCTGTAGCGCTGATTTGCCTTTCCAGGTTGCTTGGTTGGCCAAAAAGGGCGTATGCGTTTTTTCCTGAATATATTCAGGAAAAAACACATACGCCCTTTTTGGCCAAGGGCATCATTGTCAACGTTTTGCCGCTTTTCATGTGCTTTAAAGGCGATTCGTATCTACCTCCTGAAATCTGTTTCGTGCAATTCTGCCTTGATTTCAAATCCTCTTCTTTGCCTTCCCTCAATATATTTGTGGACGAGAGTTATCATTTATAACTCTGCAGGTTTGTGAATTGCAGTGCCCTGAACCTCCATTTTACAACTCGCTTTTTTGGGAGCTGGCCGCAAAAGCGCAGGATGGCTTCAGGCCCTGTTCTGGTTCCGGGGGGCAGGCTGAGCCTGTGGTTAATTCTTCTTCCTGATGGGAAAATAGAGTGACCTGTGCCTGTCCCGACACCAAGAGCTAGTCTCTCGTTGGTTCCCCGTCTTCCCGTTCATCCTCAGGACAAATTGCAACCTGTACGGAACAGGAGGTTAAAGGTGCTGATGCTCCAAGTAGGGAGATTGCTAGTAAAGCGGCTGGAAAGGCGAACCCGGGCACAAGGAGATGAGAAATGAGGTGCGTTTTAGAAACCTTTCCCTATCACACGGTGTACCATCTTCTGGGTTTCTCATGCATGTTTTCGATGTAGGAAGATGCCCTTGAACCTGGAGATTTGGGACCCATGCGATGGGTACCACGCAGTATTACTTTAAAGGGTCTGCGTTTGCTCACCCAACCTCACCAAACCTCTCAGCCCCAAGAGTGTCCACCCTTATGTCTCATCCAGCTGTGGGTCTAGATATGGTGAATCCAGGTTGCATCACAGCCCCTGAACGCATTGTGTAAGAATTTCTCTCTCTTTCACTGTCGTTGTTTCATGGGTTTTTCAAAGTAATTTATTTTCATAATGGGGTTTAGCTGCTTTTCACTGCTGTGTTTATGTCGCTTTACACCCACTTGACACACTAACAGAGAGATATCAATACATAGGTTTTAAGATTATTACTAGTCAGATATATTCTTGTGCGGTGAATAGGGCGTGTTGAGTCCAGTTCTCTGAGCAAGGAGTAGGTCTTGTCTATTACATATTGGGTTTATGGAACGGTATCTGAGCTAATTTGATACCCTTGTTTTATGTATCACCCCACCTCACCTTTCCCGTTAAGCAGCCATAGTGTGTTTTCTGCATGTGTGACTCTGTTCTGTTTTGTAATTCAGTTCAAGTGTAACGGTTTTTACATTCCCTCTAAAAGTGATACCTTATGAGAAGTGTCCTTTTCTGTGTGACTTATTTCACTTAGAATCGTCGTACCTAAATCCACTCATCATGCTGCTACTAACCTTATGACATTGATTTCATGGCTGAGTGATATTCCACTGTACATAAGGACCACAACTTCTTTATCCATTTTTCTCTTTCCTTGGATATTAAGGTGGAATGAAGTGGAGGTCCTTGTCAACAGAGCAGCCCTCAACTTTGGGGTGCTTGTGTCTTGCTGATTTTTCATTTTCCCAATTTATACCCCCATGAGTGGAAGTGCCCTATGCTCTCTAAGCTGTGTTTTTCAGATGTTTCAGGACACACCGTACACTTCTCCAGAGTGGCTGTTGGCAATTTACATCCCGCCCATCAGTGTAGCAAGGCTCCCATTTCTCCATGGCCTGTCCTGCATTTCTGGTTTTGACACTTTTTTCAGCATGGCCCTTTTGACCGATGGGAAGCGAGACTTCTCTGTAGCGCTGATTTGCCTTTCCAGGTTGCTTGGTTGGCCAAAAAGGGCGTATGCGTTTTTTCCTGAATATATTCAGGAAAAAACACATACGCCCTTTTTGGCCAAGGGCATCATTGTCAACGTTTTGCCGCTTTTCATGTGCTTTAAAGGCGATTCGTATCTACCTCCTGAAATCTGTTTCGTGCAATTCTGCCTTGATTTCAAATCCTCTTCTTTGCCTTCCCTCAATATATTTGTGGACGAGAGTTATCATTTATAACTCTGCAGGTTTGTGAATTGCAGTGCCCTGAACCTCCATTTTACAACTCGCTTTTTTGGGAGCTGGCCGCAAAAGCGCAGGATGGCTTCAGGCCCTGTTCTGGTTCCGGGGGGCAGGCTGAGCCTGTGGTTAATTCTTCTTCCTGATGGGAAAATAGAGTGACCTGTGCCTGTCCCGACACCAAGAGCTAGTCTCTCGTTGGTTCCCCGTCTTCCCGTTCATCCTCAGGACAAATTGCAACCTGTACGGAACAGGAGGTTAAAGGTGCTGATGCTCCAAGTAGGGAGATTGCTAGTAAAGCGGCTGGAAAGGCGAACCCGGGCACAAGGAGATGAGAAATGAGGTGCGTTTTAGAAACCTTTCCCTATCACACGGTGTACCATCTTCTGGGTTTCTCATGCATGTTTTCGATGTAGGAAGATGCCCTTGAACCTGGAGATTTGGGACCCATGCGATGGGTACCACGCAGTATTACTTTAAAGGGTCTGCGTTTGCTCACCCAACCTCACCAAACCTCTCAGCCCCAAGAGTGTCCACCCTTATGTCTCATCCAGCTGTGGGTCTAGATATGGTGAATCCAGGTTGCATCACAGCCCCTGAACGCATTGTGTAAGAATTTCTCTCTCTTTCACTGTCGTTGTTTCATGGGTTTTTCAAAGTAATTTATTTTCATAATGGGGTTTAGCTGCTTTTCACTGCTGTGTTTATGTCGCTTTACACCCACTTGACACACTAACAGAGAGATATCAATACATAGGTTTTAAGATTATTACTAGTCAGATATATTCTTGTGCGGTGAATAGGGCGTGTTGAGTCCAGTTCTCTGAGCAAGGAGTAGGTCTTGTCTATTACATATTGGGTTTATGGAACGGTATCTGAGCTAATTTGATACCCTTGTTTTATGTATCACCCCACCTCACCTTTCCCGTTAAGCAGCCATAGTGTGTTTTCTGCATGTGTGACTCTGTTCTGTTTTGTAATTCAGTTCAAGTGTAACGGTTTTTACATTCCCTCTAAAAGTGATACCTTATGAGAAGTGTCCTTTTCTGTGTGACTTATTTCACTTAGAATCGTCGTACCTAAATCCACTCATCATGCTGCTACTAACCTTATGACATTGATTTCATGGCTGAGTGATATTCCATTGTACATAAGGACCACAACTTCTTTATCCATTTTTCTCTTTCCTGGGATATTTAAGGTGGAATGAAGTGGAGGTCCTTGTCAACAGAGCAGCCCTAAACTTTGGGGTGCTTGTGTCTTGCTGATTTTTCATTTTCCCAATTTATACCCCCATGAGTGGAAGTGCCCTATGCTCTCTAAGCTGTGTTTTTCAGATGTTTCAGGACACACCGTACACTTCTCCAGAGTGGCTGTTGGCAATTTACATCCCGCCCATCAGTGTAGCAAGGCTCCCATTTCTCCATGGCCTGTCCTGCATTTCTGGTTTTGACACTTTTTTCAGCATGGCCCTTTTGACCGATGGGAAGCGAGACTTCTCTGTAGCGCTGATTTGCCTTTCCAGGTTGCTTGGTTGGCCAAAAAGGGCGTATGCGTTTTTTCCTGAATATATTCAGGAAAAAACGCATACGCCCTTTTTGGCCAAGGGCATCATTGTCAACGTTTTGCCGCTTTTCATGTGCTTTAAAGGCGATTCGTATCTACCTCCTGAAATCTGTTTCGTGCAATTCTGCCTTGATTTCAAATCCTCTTCTTTGCCTTCCCTCAATATATTTGTGGACGAGAGTTATCATTTATAACTCTGCAGGTTTGTGAATTGCAGTGCCCTGAACCTCCATTTTACAACTCGCTTTTTTGGGAGCTGGCCGCAAAAGCGCAGGATGGCTTCAGGCCCTGTTCTGGTTCCGGGGGGCAGGCTGAGCCTGTGGTTAATTCTTCTTCCTGATGGGAAAATAGAGTGACCTGTGCCTGTCCCGACACCAAGAGCTAGTCTCTCGTTGGTTCCCCGTCTTCCCGTTCATCCTCAGGACAAATTGCAACCTGTACGGAACAGGAGGTTAAAGGTGCTGATGCTCCAAGTAGGGAGATTGCTAGTAAAGTGGCTGGAAAGGCGAACCCGGGCACAAGGAGATGAGAAATGAGGTGCGTTTTAGAAACCTTTCCCCATCACACGGTGTACCATCTTCTGGGTTTCTCATGCATGTTTTCGATGTAGGAAGATGCCCTTGAACCTGGAGATTTGGGACCCATGCGATGGGTACCACGCAGTATTACTTTAAAGGGTCTGCGTTTGCTCACCCAACCTCACCAAACCTCTCAGCCCCAAGAGTGTCCACCCTTATGTCTCATCCAGCTGTGGGTCTAGATATGGTCAATCCAGGTTGCATCACAGCCCCTGAACTCATTGTGTAAGAATTTCTATCTCTTTCACTGTCGTTGTTTCATGGGTTTTTCAAAGTAATTTATTTTCATAATGGGGTTTAGCTGCTTTTCACGGCTGTGTTTATGCCGCTTTACACCCACTTGACACACTAACAGAGAGATATCAATACATAGGTTTTAAGATTATTACTAGTCAGATATATTCTTGTGCGGTGAATAGGGCGTGTTGAGTCCAGTTCTCTGAGCAAGGAGTAGGTCTTGTCTACTACATATTGGGTTTATGGAACGGTATCTGAGCTAATTTGATACCCTTGTTTTATGTGTCACCCCACCTCACCTTTCCCGTTAAGCAGCCATAGTCTGTTTTCTGCATGTGTGACTCTGTTCTGTTTTGTAATTCAGTTCAAGTGTAACGGTTTTTACATTCCCTCTAAAAGTGATACCTTATGAGAAGTGTCCTTTTCTGTGTGACTTATTTCAGTTAGAATCGTCGTACCTAAATCCACTCATCATGCTGCTACTAACCTTATGACATTGATTTCATGGCTGAGTGATATTCCACTGTACATAAGGACCACAACTTCTTTATCCATTTTTCTCTTTCCTTGGATATTAAGGTGGAATGAAGTGGAGGTCCTTGTCAACAGAGCAGCCCTAAACTTTGGGGTGCTTGTGTCTTGCTGATTTTTCATTTTCCCAATTTATACCCCCATGAGTGGAAGTGCCCTATGCTCTCTAAGCTGTGTTTTTCAGATGTTTCAGGACACACCGTACACTTCTCCAGAGTGGCTGTTGGCAATTTACATCCCGCCCATCAGTGTAGCAAGGCTCCCATTTCTCCATGGCCTGTCCTGCATTTCTGGTTTTGACACTTTTTTCAGCATGGCCCTTTTGAACGATGGGAAGCGAGACTTCTCTGTAGCGCTGATTTGCCTTTCCAGGTTGCTTGGTTGGCCAAAAAGGGCGTATGCGTTTTTTCCTGAATATATTCAGGAAAAAACGCATACGCCCTTTTTGGCCAAGGGCATCATTGTCAACGTTTTGCCGCTTTTCATGTGCTTTAAAGGCGATTCGTATCTACCTCCTGAAATCTGTTTCGTGCAATTCTGCCTTGATTTCAAATCCTCTTCTTTGCCTTCCCTCAATATATTTGTGGACGAGAGTTATCATTTATAACTCTGCAGGTTTGTGAATTGCAGTGCCCTGAACCTCCATTTTACAACTCGCTTTTTTGGGAGCTGGCCGCAAAAGCGCAGGATGGCTTCAGGCCCTGTTCTGGTTCCGGGGGGCAGGCTGAGCCTGTGGTTAATTCTTCTTCCTGATGGGAAAATAGAGTGACCTGTGCCTGTCCCGACACCAAGAGCTAGTCTCTCGTTGGTTCCCCGTCTTCCCGTTCATCCTCAGGACAAATTGCAACCTGTACGGAACAGGAGGTTAAAGGTGCTGATGCTCCAAGTAGGGAGATTGCTAGTAAAGCGGCTGGAAAGGCGAACCCGGGCACAAGGAGATGAGAAATGAGGTGCGTTTTAGAAACCTTTCCCTATCACACGGTGTACCATCTTCTGGGTTTCTCATGCATGTTTTCGATGTAGGAAGATGCCCTTGAACCTGGAGATTTGGGACCCATGCGATGGGTACCACGCAGTATTACTTTAAAGGGTCTGCGTTTGCTCACCCAACCTCACCAAACCTCTCAGCCCCAAGAGTGTCCACCCTTATGTCTCATCCAGCTGTGGGTCTAGATATGGTGAATCCAGGTTGCATCACAGCCCCTGAACGCATTGTGTAAGAATTTCTCTCTCTTTCACTGTCGTTGTTTCATGGGTTTTTCAAAGTAATTTATTTTCATAATGGGGTTTAGCTGCTTTTCACTGCTGTGTTTATGTCGCTTTACACCCACTTGACACACTAACAGAGAGATATCAATACATAGGTTTTAAGATTATTACTAGTCAGATATATTCTTGTGCGGTGAATAGGGCGTGTTGAGTCCAGTTCTCTGAGCAAGGAGTAGGTCTTGTCTATTACATATTGGGTTTATGGAACGGTATCTGAGCTAATTTGATACCCTTGTTTTATGTATCACCCCACCTCACCTTTCCCGTTAAGCAGCCATAGTGTGTTTTCTGCATGTGTGACTCTGTTCTGTTTTGTAATTCAGTTCAAGTGTAACGGTTTTTACATTCCCTCTAAAAGTGATACCTTATGAGAAGTGTCCTTTTCTGTGTGACTTATTTCACTTAGAATCGTCGTACCTAAATCCACTCATCATGCTGCTACTAACCTTATGACATTGATTTCATGGCTGAGTGATATTCCACTGTACATAAGGACCACAACTTCTTTATCCATTTTTCTCTTTCCTTGGATATTAAGGTGGAATGAAGTGGAGGTCCTTGTCAACAGAGCAGCCCTAAACTTTGGGGTGCTTGTGTCTTGCTGATTTTTCATTTTCCCAATTTATACCCCCATGAGTGGAAGTGCCCTATGCTCTCTAAGCTGTGTTTTTCAGATGTTTCAGGACACACCGTACACTTCTCCAGAGTGGCTGTTGGCAATTTACATCCCGCCCATCAGTGTAGCAAGGCTCCCATTTCTCCATGGCCTGTCCTGCATTTCTGGTTTTGACACTTTTTTCAGCATGGCCCTTTTGAACGATGGGAAGCGAGACTTCTCTGTAGCGCTGATTTGCCTTTCCAGGTTGCTTGGTTGGCCAAAAAGGGCGTATGCGTTTTTTCCTGAATATATTCAGGAAAAAACGCATACGCCCTTTTTGGCCAAGGGCATCATTGTCAACGTTTTGCCGCTTTTCATGTGCTTTAAAGGCGATTCGTATCTACCTCCTGAAATCTGTTTCGTGCAATTCTGCCTTGATTTCAAATCCTCTTCTTTGCCTTCCCTCAATATATTTGTGGACGAGAGTTATCATTTATAACTCTGCAGGTTTGTGAATTGCAGTGCCCTGAACCTCCATTTTACAACTCGCTTTTTTGGGAGCTGGCCGCAAAAGCGCAGGATGGCTTCAGGCCCTGTTCTGGTTCCGGGGGGCAGGCTGAGCCTGTGGTTAATTCTTCTTCCTGATGGGAAAATAGAGTGACCTGTGCCTGTCCCGACACCAAGAGCTAGTCTCTCGTTGGTTCCCCGTCTTCCCGTTCATCCTCAGGACAAATTGCAACCTGTACGGAACAGGAGGTTAAAGGTGCTGATGCTCCAAGTAGGGAGATTGCTAGTAAAGCGGCTGGAAAGGCGAACCCGGGCACAAGGAGATGAGAAATGAGGTGCGTTTTAGAAACCTTTCCCTATCACACGGTGTACCATCTTCTGGGTTTCTCATGCATGTTTTCGATGTAGGAAGATGCCCTTGAACCTGGAGATTTGGGACCCATGCGATGGGTACCACGCAGTATTACTTTAAAGGGTCTGCGTTTGCTCACCCAACCTCACCAAACCTCTCAGCCCCAAGAGTGTCCACCCTTATGTCTCATCCAGCTGTGGGTCTAGATATGGTCAATCCAGGTTGCATCACAGCCCCTGAACTCATTGTGTAAGAATTTCTATCTCTTTCACTGTCGTTGTTTCATGGGTTTTTCAAAGTAATTTATTTTCATAATGGGGTTTAGCTGCTTTTCACGGCTGTGTTTATGCCGCTTTACACCCACTTGACACACTAACAGAGAGATATCAATACATAGGTTTTAAGATTTTTACTAGTCAGATATATTCTTGTGCGGTGAATAGGGCGTGTTGAGTCCAGTTCTCTGAGCAAGGAGTAGGTCTTGTCTACTACATATTGGGTTTATGGAACGGTATCTGAGCTAATTTGATACCCTTGTTTTATGTATCACCCCACCTCACCTTTCCCGTTAAGCAGCCATAGTGTGTTTTCTGCATGTGTGACTCTGTTCTGTTTTGTAATTCAGTTCAAGTGTAACGGTTTTTACATTCCCTCTAAAAGTGATACCTTATGAGAAGTGTCCTTTTCTGTGTGACTTATTTCACTTAGAATCGTCGTACCTAAATCCACTCATCATGCTGCTACTAACCTTATGACATTGATTTCATGGCTGAGTGATATTCCACTGTACATAAGGACCACAACTTCTTTATCCATTTTTCTCTTTCCTTGGATATTAAGGTGGAATGAAGTGGAGGTCCTTGTCAACAGAGCAGCCCTAAACTTTGGGGTGCTTGTGTCTTGCTGATTTTTCATTTTCCCAATTTATACCCCCATGAGTGGAAGTGCCCTATGCTCTCTAAGCTGTGTTTTTCAGATGTTTCAGGACACACCGTACACTTCTCCAGAGTGGCTGTTGGCAATTTACATCCCGCCCATCAGTGTAGCAAGGCTCCCATTTCTCCATGGCCTGTCCTGCATTTCTGGTTTTGACACTTTTTTCAGCATGGCCCTTTTGAACGATGGGAAGCGAGACTTCTCTGTAGCGCTGATTTGCCTTTCCAGGTTGCTTGGTTGGCCAAAAAGGGCGTATGCGTTTTTTCCTGAATATATTCAGGAAAAAACGCATACGCCCTTTTTGGCCAAGGGCATCATTGTCAACGTTTTGCCGCTTTTCATGTGCTTTAAAGGCGATTCGTATCTACCTCCTGAAATCTGTTTCGTGCAATTCTGCCTTGATTTCAAATCCTCTTCTTTGCCTTCCCTCAATATATTTGTGGACGAGAGTTATCATTTATAACTCTGCAGGTTTGTGAATTGCAGTGCCCTGAACCTCCATTTTACAACTCGCTTTTTTGGGAGCTGGCCGCAAAAGCGCAGGATGGCTTCAGGCCCTGTTCTGGTTCCGGGGGGCAGGCTGAGCCTGTGGTTAATTCTTCTTCCTGATGGGAAAATAGAGTGACCTGTGCCTGTCCCGACACCAAGAGCTAGTCTCTCGTTGGTTCCCCGTCTTCCCGTTCATCCTCAGGACAAATTGCAACCTGTACGGAACAGGAGGTTAAAGGTGCTGATGCTCCAAGTAGGGAGATTGCTAGTAAAGCGGCTGGAAAGGCGAACCCGGGCACAAGGAGATGAGAAATGAGGTGCGTTTTAGAAACCTTTCCCTATCACACGGTGTACCATCTTCTGGGTTTCTCATGCATGTTTTCGATGTAGGAAGATGCCCTTGAACCTGGAGATTTGGGACCCATGCGATGGGTACCACGCAGTATTACTTTAAAGGGTCTGCGTTTGCTCACCCAACCTCACCAAACCTCTCAGCCCCAAGAGTGTCCACCCTTATGTCTCATCCAGCTGTGGGTCTAGATATGGTCAATCCAGGTTGCATCACAGCCCCTGAACTCATTGTGTAAGAATTTCTATCTCTTTCACTGTCGTTGTTTCATGGGTTTTTCAAAGTAATTTATTTTCATAATGGGGTTTAGCTGCTTTTCACGGCTGTGTTTATGCCGCTTTACACCCACTTGACACACTAACAGAGAGATATCAATACATAGGTTTTAAGATTTTTACTAGTCAGATATATTCTTGTGCGGTGAATAGGGCGTGTTGAGTCCAGTTCTCTGAGCAAGGAGTAGGTCTTGTCTACTACATATTGGGTTTATGGAACGGTATCTGAGCTAATTTGATACCCTTGTTTTATGTATCACCCCACCTCACCTTTCCCGTTAAGCAGCCATAGTGTGTTTTCTGCATGTGTGACTCTGTTCTGTTCTGTAATTCAGTTCAAGTGTAACGGTTTTTACATTCCCTCTATAAGTGATACCTTATGAGAAGTGTCCTTTTCTGTGTGACTTATTTCACTTAGAATCGTCGTACCTAAATCCACTCATCATGCTGCTACTAACCTTATGACATTGATTTCATGGCTGAGTGATATTCCATTGTACATAAGGACCACAACTTCTTTATCCATTTTTCTCTTTCCTTGGATATTTAAGGTGGAATGAAGTGGAGGTCCTTGTCAACAGAGCAGCCCTAAACTTTGGGGTGCTTGTGTCTTGCTGATTTTTCATTTTCCCAATTTATACCCCCATGAGTGGAAGTGCCCTATGCTCTCTAAGCTGTGTTTTTCAGATGTTTCAGGACACACCGTACACTTCTCCAGAGTGGCTGTTGGCAATTTACATCCCGCCCATCAGTGTAGCAAGGCTCCCATTTCTCCATGGCCTGTCCTGCATTTCTGGTTTTGACACTTTTTTCAGCATGGCCGTTTTGACCGATGGGAAGCGAGACTTCTCTGTAGCGCTGATTTGCCTTTCCAGGTTGCTTGGTTGGCCAAAAAGGGCGTATGCGTTTTTTCCTGAATATATTCAGGAAAAAACGCATACGCCCTTTTTGGCCAAGGGCATCATTGTCAACGTTTTGCCGCTTTTCATGTGCTTTAAAGGCGATTCGTATCTACCTCCTGAAATCTGTTTCGTGCAATTCTGCCTTGATTTCAAATCCTCTTCTTTGCCTTCCCTCAATATATTTGTGGACGAGAGTTATCATTTATAACTCTGCAGGTTTGTGAATTGCAGTGCCCTGAACCTCCATTTTACAACTCGCTTTTTTGGGAGCTGGCCGCAAAAGCGCAGGATGGCTTCAGGCCCTGTTCTGGTTCCGGGGGGCAGGCTGAGCCTGTGGTTAATTCTTCTTCCTGATGGGAAAATAGAGTGACCTGTGCCTGTCCCAACACCAAGAGCTAGTCTCTCGTTGGTTCCCCGTCTTCCCGTTCATCCTCAGGACAAATTGCAACCTGTACGGAACAGGAGGTTAAAGGTGCTGATGCTCCAAGTAGGGAGATTGCTAGTAAAGCGGCTGGAATGGCGAACCCGGGCACAAGGAGATGAGAAATGAGGTGCGTTTTAGAAACCTTTCCCCATCACACGGTGTACCATCTTCTGGGTTTCTCATGCATGTTTTCGATGTAGGAAGATGCCCTTGAACCTGGAGATTTGGGACCCATGCGATGGGTACCACGCCGTATTACTTTAAAGGGTCTGCGTTTGCTCACCCAACCTCACCAAACCTCTCAGCCCCAAGAGTGTCCACCCTTATGTCTCATCCAGCTGTGGGTCTAGATATGGTCAATCCAGGTTGCATCACAGCCCCTGAACTCATTGTGTAAGAATTTCTATCTCTTTCACTGTCGTTGTTTCATGGGTTTTTCAAAGTAATTTATTTTCATAATGGGGTTTAGCTGCTTTTCACGGCTGTGTTTATGCCGCTTTACACCCACTTGACACACTAACAGAGAGATATCAATACATAGGTTTTAAGATTATTACTAGTCAGATATATTCTTGTGTGGTGAATAGGGCGTGTTGAGTCCAGTTCTCTGAGCAAGGAGTAGGTCTTGTCTACTACATATTGGGTTTATGGAACGGTATCTGAGCTAATTTGATACCCTTGTTTTATGTATCACCCCACCTCACCTTTCCCGTTAAGCAGCCATAGTCTGTTTTCTGCATGTGTGACTCTGTTCTGTTTTGTAATTCAGTTCAAGTGTAACGGTTTTTACATTCCCTCTATCAGTGATACCTTATGAGAAGTGTCCTTTTCTGTGTGACTTATTTCACTTAGAATCGTCGTACCTAAATCCACTCATCATGCTGCTACTAACCTTATGACATTGATTTCATGGCTGAGTGATATTCCATTGTACATAAGGACCACAACTTCTTTATCCATTTTTCTCTTTCCTTGGATATTTAAGGTGGAATGAAGTGGAGGTCCTTGTCAACAGAGCAGCCCTCAACTTTGGGGTGCTTGTGTCTTGCTGATTTTTAATTTTCCCAATTTATAACCCCATGAGTGGAAGTGCCCTATGCTCTCTAAGCTGTGTTTTTCAGATGTTTCAGGACACACCGTACACTTCTCCAGAGTGGCTGTTGGCAATTTACATCCCGCCCATCAGTGTAGCAAGGCTCTCATTTCTCCATGGCCTGTCCTGCATTTCTGGTTTTAACACTTTTTTCAGCATGGCCCTTTTGACCGATGGGAAGCGAGACTTCTCTGTAGCGCTGATTTGCCTTTCCAGGTTGCTTGGTTGGCCAAAAAGGGCGTATGCGTTTTTTCTGAATATATTCAGGAAAAAACGCATACGCCCTTTTTGGCCAAGGGCATCATTGTCAACGTTTTGCCGCTTTTCATGTGCTTTAAAGGCGATTCGTATCTACCTCCTGAAATCTGTTTCGTGCAATTCTGCCTTGATTTCAAATCCTCTTCTTTGCCTTCCCTCAATATATTTGTGGACGAGAGTTATCATTTATAACTCTGCAGGTTTGTGAATTGCAGTGCCCTGAACCTCCATTTTACAACTCGCTTTTTTGGGAGCTGGCCGCAAAAGCGCAGGATGGCTTCAGGCCCTGTTCTGGTTCCGGGGGGCAGGCTGAGCCTGTGGTTAATTCTTCTTCCTGATGGGAAAATAGAGTGACCTGTGCCTGTCCCGACACCAAGAGCTAGTCTCTCGTTGGTTACCCGTCTTCCCGTTCATCCTCAGGACAAATTGCAACCTGTACGGAACAGGAGGTTAAAGGTGCTGATGCTCCAAGTAGGGAGATTGCTAGTAAAGCGGCTGGAATGGCGAACCCGGGCACAAGGAGATGAGAAATGAGGTGCGTTTTAGAAACCTTTCCCCATCACACGGTGTACCATCTTCTGGGTTTCTCATGCATGTTTTCGATGTAGGAAGATGCCCTTGAACCTGGAGATTTGGGACCCATGCGATGGGTACCACGCAGTATTACTTTAAAGGGTCTGCGTTTGCTCACCCAACCTCACCAAACCTCTCAGCCCCAAGAGTGTCCACCCTTATGTCTCATCCAGCTGTGGGTCTAGATATGGTCAATCCAGGTTGCATCACAGCCCCTGAACTCATTGTGTAAGAATTTCTATCTCTTTCACTGTCGTTGTTTCATGGGTTTTTCAAAGTAATTTATTTTCATAATGGGGTTTAGCTGCTTTTCACGGCTGTGTTTATGCCGCTTTACACCCACTTGACACACTAACAGAGAGATATCAATACATAGGTTTTAAGATTATTACTAGTCAGATATATTCTTGTGTGGTGAATAGGGCGTGTTGAGTCCAGTTCTCTGAGCAAGGAGTAGGTCTTGTCTACTACATATTGGGTTTATGGAACGGTATCTGAGCTAATTTGATACCCTTGTTTTATGTATCACCCCACCTCACCTTTCCCGTTAAGCAGCCATAGTCTGTTTTCTGCATGTGTGACTCTGTTCTGTTTTGTAATTCAGTTCAAGTGTAACGGTTTTTACATTCCCTCTAAAAGTGATACCTTATGAGAAGTGTCCTTTTCTGTGTGACTTATTTCAGTTAGAATCGTCGTACCTAAATCCACTCATCATGCTGCTACTAACCTTATGACATTGATTTCATGGCTGAGTGATATTCCATTGTACATAAGGACCACAACTTCTTTATCCATTTTTCTCTTTCCTGGGATATTTAAGGTGGAATGAAGTGGAGGTCCTTGTCAACAGAGCAGCCCTAAACTTTGGGGTGCTTGTGTCTTGCTGATTTTTCATTTTCCCAATTTATACCCCCATGAGTGGAAGTGCCCTATGCTCTCTAAGCTGTGTTTTTCAGATGTTTCAGGACACACCGTACACTTCTCCAGAGTGGCTGTTGGCAATTTACATCCCGCCCATCAGTGTAGCAAGGCTCCCATTTCTCCATGGCCTGTCCTGCATTTCTGGTTTTGACACTTTTTTCAGCATGGCCCTTTTGACCGATGGGAAGCGAGACTTCTCTGTAGCGCTGATTTGCCTTTCCAGGTTGCTTGGTTGGCCAAAAAGGGCGTATGCGTTTTTTCCTGAATATATTCAGGAAAAAACGCATACGCCCTTTTTGGCCAAGGGCATCATTGTCAACGTTTTGCCGCTTTTCATGTGCTTTAAAGGCGATTCGTATCTACCTCCTGAAATCTGTTTCGTGCAATTCTGCCTTGATTTCAAATCCTCTTCTTTGCCTTCCCTCAATATATTTGTGGACGAGAGTTATCATTTATAACTCTGCAGGTTTGTGAATTGCAGTGCCCTGAACCTCCATTTTACAACTCGCTTTTTTGGGAGCTGGCCGCAAAAGCGCAGGATGGCTTCAGGCCCTGTTCTGGTTCCGGGGGGCAGGCTGAGCCTGTGGTTAATTCTTCTTCCTGATGGGAAAATAGAGTGACCTGTGCCTGTCCCGACACCAAGAGCTAGTCTCTCGTTGGTTCCCCGTCTTCCCGTTCATCCTCAGGACAAATTGCAACCTGTACGGAACAGGAGGTTAAAGGTGCTGATGCTCCAAGTAGGGAGATTGCTAGTAAAGCGGCTGGAAAGGCGAACCCGGGCACAAGGAGATGAGAAATGAGGTGCGTTTTAGAAACCTTTCCCTATCACACGGTGTACCATCTTCTGGGTTTCTCATGCATGTTTTCGATGTAGGAAGATGCCCTTGAACCTGGAGATTTGGGACCCATGCGATGGGTACCACGCAGTATTACTTTAAAGGGTCTGCGTTTGCTCACCCAACCTCACCAAACCTCTCAGCCCCAAGAGTGTCCACCCTTATGTCTCATCCAGCTGTGGGTCTAGATATGGTGAATCCAGGTTGCATCACAGCCCCTGAACGCATTGTGTAAGAATTTCTCTCTCTTTCACTGTCGTTGTTTCATGGGTTTTTCAAAGTAATTTATTTTCATAATGGGGTTTAGCTGCTTTTCACTGCTGTGTTTATGTCGCTTTACACCCACTTGACACACTAACAGAGAGATATCAATACATAGGTTTTAAGATTATTACTAGTCAGATATATTCTTGTGCGGTGAATAGGGCGTGTTGAGTCCAGTTCTCTGAGCAAGGAGTAGGTCTTGTCTATTACATATTGGGTTTATGGAACGGTATCTGAGCTAATTTGATACCCTTGTTTTATGTATCACCCCACCTCACCTTTCCCGTTAAGCAGCCATAGTGTGTTTTCTGCATGTGTGACTCTGTTCTGTTTTGTAATTCAGTTCAAGTGTAACGGTTTTTACATTCCCTCTAAAAGTGATACCTTATGAGAAGTGTCCTTTTCTGTGTGACTTATTTCACTTAGAATCGTCGTACCTAAATCCACTCATCATGCTGCTACTAACCTTATGACATTGATTTCATGGCTGAGTGATATTCCACTGTACATAAGGACCACAACTTCTTTATCCATTTTTCTCTTTCCTTGGATATTAAGGTGGAATGAAGTGGAGGTCCTTGTCAACAGAGCAGCCCTAAACTTTGGGGTGCTTGTGTCTTGCTGATTTTTCATTTTCCCAATTTATACCCCCATGAGTGGAAGTGCCCTATGCTCTCTAAGCTGTGTTTTTCAGATGTTTCAGGACACACCGTACACTTCTCCAGAGTGGCTGTTGGCAATTTACATCCCGCCCATCAGTGTAGCAAGGCTCCCATTTCTCCATGGCCTGTCCTGCATTTCTGGTTTTGACACTTTTTTCAGCATGGCCCTTTTGAACGATGGGAAGCGAGACTTCTCTGTAGCGCTGATTTGCCTTTCCAGGTTGCTTGGTTGGCCAAAAAGGGCGTATGCGTTTTTTCCTGAATATATTCAGGAAAAAACGCATACGCCCTTTTTGGCCAAGGGCATCATTGTCAACGTTTTGCCGCTTTTCATGTGCTTTAAAGGCGATTCGTATCTACCTCCTGAAATCTGTTTCGTGCAATTCTGCCTTGATTTCAAATCCTCTTCTTTGCCTTCCCTCAATATATTTGTGGACGAGAGTTATCATTTATAACTCTGCAGGTTTGTGAATTGCAGTGCCCTGAACCTCCATTTTACAACTCGCTTTTTTGGGAGCTGGCCGCAAAAGCGCAGGATGGCTTCAGGCCCTGTTCTGGTTCCGGGGGGCAGGCTGAGCCTGTGGTTAATTCTTCTTCCTGATGGGAAAATAGAGTGACCTGTGCCTGTCCCGACACCAAGAGCTAGTCTCTCGTTGGTTCCCCGTCTTCCCGTTCATCCTCAGGACAAATTGCAACCTGTACGGAACAGGAGGTTAAAGGTGCTGATGCTCCAAGTAGGGAGATTGCTAGTAAAGCGGCTGGAAAGGCGAACCCGGGCACAAGGAGATGAGAAATGAGGTGCGTTTTAGAAACCTTTCCCTATCACACGGTGTACCATCTTCTGGGTTTCTCATGCATGTTTTCGATGTAGGAAGATGCCCTTGAACCTGGAGATTTGGGACCCATGCGATGGGTACCACGCAGTATTACTTTAAAGGGTCTGCGTTTGCTCACCCAACCTCACCAAACCTCTCAGCCCCAAGAGTGTCCACCCTTATGTCTCATCCAGCTGTGGGTCTAGATATGGTCAATCCAGGTTGCATCACAGCCCCTGAACTCATTGTGTAAGAATTTCTATCTCTTTCACTGTCGTTGTTTCATGGGTTTTTCAAAGTAATTTATTTTCATAATGGGGTTTAGCTGCTTTTCACGGCTGTGTTTATGTCGCTTTACACCCACTTGACACACTAACAGAGAGATATCAATACATAGGTTTTAAGATTATTACTAGTCAGATATATTCTTGTGCGGTGAATAGGGCGTGTTGAGTCCAGTTCTCTGAGCAAGGAGTAGGTCTTGTCTATTACATATTGGGTTTATGGAACGGTATCTGAGCTAATTTGATACCCTTGTTTTATGTATCACCCCACCTCACCTTTCCCGTTAAGCAGCCATAGTGTGTTTTCTGCATGTGTGACTCTGTTCTGTTTTGTAATTCAGTTCAAGTGTAACGGTTTTTACATTCCCTCTAAAAGTGATACCTTATGAGAAGTGTCCTTTTCTGTGTGACTTATTTCACTTAGAATCGTCGTACCTAAATCCACTCATCATGCTGCTACTAACCTTATGACATTGATTTCATGGCTGAGTGATATTCCACTGTACATAAGGACCACAACTTCTTTATCCATTTTTCTCTTTCCTTGGATATTAAGGTGGAATGAAGTGGAGGTCCTTGTCAACAGAGCAGCCCTAAACTTTGGGGTGCTTGTGTCTTGCTGATTTTTCATTTTCCCAATTTATACCCCCATGAGTGGAAGTGCCCTATGCTCTCTAAGCTGTGTTTTTCAGATGTTTCAGGACACACCGTACACTTCTCCAGAGTGGCTGTTGGCAATTTACATCCCGCCCATCAGTGTAGCAAGGCTCCCATTTCTCCATGGCCTGTCCTGCATTTCTGGTTTTGACACTTTTTTCAGCATGGCCCTTTTGACCGATGGGAAGCGAGACTTCTCTGTAGCGCTGATTTGCCTTTCCAGGTTGCTTGGTTGGCCAAAAAGGGCGTATGCGTTTTTTCCTGAATATATTCAGGAAAAAACGCATACGCCCTTTTTGGCCAAGGGCATCATTGTCAACGTTTTGCCGCTTTTCATGTGCTTTAAAGGCGATTCGTATCTACCTCCTGAAATCTGTTTCCTGCAATTCTGCCTTGATTTCAAATCCTCTTCTTTGCCTTCCCTCAATATATTTGTGGACGAGAGTTATCATTTATAACTCTGCAGGTTTGTGAATTGCAGTGCCCTGAACCTCCATTTTACAACTCGCTTTTTTGGGAGCTGGCCGCAAAAGCGCAGGATGGCTTCAGGCCCTGTTCTGGTTCCGGGGGGCAGGCTGAGCCTGTGGTTAATTCTTCTTCCTGATGGGAAAATAGAGTGACCTGTGCCTGTCCCGACACCAAGAGCTAGTCTCTCGTTGGTTCCCCGTCTTCCCGTTCATCCTCAGGACAAATTGCAACCTGTACGGAACAGGAGGTTAAAGGTGCTGATGCTCCAAGTAGGGAGATTGCTAGTAAAGCGGCTGGAAAGGCGAACCCGGGCACAAGGAGATGAGAAATGAGGTGCGTTTTAGAAACCTTTCCCTATCACACGGTGTACCATCTTCTGGGTTTCTCATGCATGTTTTCGATGTAGGAAGATGCCCTTGAACCTGGAGATTTGGGACCCATGTGATGGGTACCACGCAGTATTACTTTAAAGGGTCTGCGTTTGCTCACCCAACCTCACCAAACCTCTCAGCCCCAAGAGTGTCCACCCTTATGTCTCATCCAGCTGTGGGTCTAGATATGGTGAATCCAGGTTGCATCACAGCCCCTGAACGCATTGTGTAAGAATTTCTCTCTCTTTCACTGTCGTTGTTTCATGGGTTTTTCAAAGTAATTTATTTTCATAATGGGGTTTAGCTGCTTTTCACTGCTGTGTTTATGTCGCTTTACACCCACTTGACACACTAACAGAGAGATATCAATACATAGGTTTTAAGATTATTACTAGTCAGATATATTCTTGTGCGGTGAATAGGGCGTGTTGAGTCCAGTTCTCTGAGCAAGGAGTAGGTCTTGTCTATTACATATTGGGTTTATGGAACGGTATCTGAGCTAATTTGATACCCTTGTTTTATGTATCACCCCACCTCACCTTTCCCGTTAAGCAGCCATAGTGTGTTTTCTGCATGTGTGACTCTGTTCTGTTTTGTAATTCAGTTCAAGTGTAACGGTTTTTACATTCCCTCTAAAAGTGATACCTTATGAGAAGTGTCCTTTTCTGTGTGACTTATTTCACTTAGAATCGTCGTACCTAAATCCACTCATCATGCTGCTACTAACCTTATGACATTGATTTCATGGCTGAGTGATATTCCACTGTACATAAGGACCACAACTTCTTTATCCATTTTTCTCTTTCCTTGGATATTAAGGTGGAATGAAGTGGAGGTCCTTGTCAACAGAGCAGCCCTAAACTTTGGGGTGCTTGTGTCTTGCTGATTTTTCATTTTCCCAATTTATACCCCCATGAGTGGAAGTGCCCTATGCTCTCTAAGCTGTGTTTTTCAGATGTTTCAGGACACACCGTACACTTCTCCAGAGTGGCTGTTGGCAATTTACATCCCGCCCATCAGTGTAGCAAGGCTCCCATTTCTCCATGGCCTGTCCTGCATTTCTGGTTTTGACACTTTTTTCAGCATGGCCCTTTTGACCGATGGGAAGCGAGACTTCTCTGTAGCGCTGATTTGCCTTTCCAGGTTGCTTGGTTGGCCAAAAAGGGCGTATGCGTTTTTTCCTGAATATATTCAGGAAAAAACGCATACGCCCTTTTTGGCCAAGGGCATCATTGTCAACGTTTTGCCGCTTTTCATGTGCTTTAAAGGCGATTCGTATCTACCTCCTGAAATCTGTTTCCTGCAATTCTGCCTTGATTTCAAATCCTCTTCTTTGCCTTCCCTCAATATATTTGTGGACGAGAGTTATCATTTATAACTCTGCAGGTTTGTGAATTGCAGTGCCCTGAACCTCCATTTTACAACTCGCTTTTTTGGGAGCTGGCCGCAAAAGCGCAGGATGGCTTCAGGCCCTGTTCTGGTTCCGGGGGGCAGGCTGAG
The DNA here is from genome assembly GCF_965194805.1 of Balaenoptera borealis. NCBI lineage: Eukaryota > Metazoa > Chordata > Mammalia > Artiodactyla > Balaenopteridae > Balaenoptera > Balaenoptera borealis. Next base: position 132,655 of record NW_028123179.1, read on the forward strand.
CCTGTGGTTAATTCTTCTTCCTGATGGGAAAATAGAGTGACCTGTGCCTGTCCCGACACCAAGAGCTAGTCTCTCGTTGGTTCCCCGTCTTCCCGTTCATCCTCAGGACAAATTGCAACCTGTACGGAACAGGAGGTTAAAGGTGCTGATGCTCCAAGTAGGGAGATTGCTAGTAAAGCGGCTGGAAAGGCGAACCCGGGCACAAGGAGATGAGAAATGAGGTGCGTTTTAGAAACCTTTCCCTATCACACGGTGTACCATCTTCTGGGTTTCTCATGCATGTTTTCGATGTAGGAAGATGCCCTTGAACCTGGAGATTTGGGACCCATGCGATGGGTACCACGCAGTATTACTTTAAAGGGTCTGCGTTTGCTCACCCAACCTCACCAAACCTCTCAGCCCCAAGAGTGTCCACCCTTATGTCTCATCCAGCTGTGGGTCTAGATATGGTCAATCCAGGTTGCATCACAGCCCCTGAACTCATTGTGTAAGAATTTCTATCTCTTTCACTGTCGTTGTTTCATGGGTTTTTCAAAGTAATTTATTTTCATAATGGGGTTTAGCTGCTTTTCACGGCTGTGTTTATGCCGCTTTACACCCACTTGACACACTAACAGAGAGATATCAATACATAGGTTTTAAGATTTTTACTAGTCAGATATATTCTTGTGCGGTGAATAGGGCGTGTTGAGTCCAGTTCTCTGAGCAAGGAGTAGGTCTTGTCTACTACATATTGGGTTTATGGAACGGTATCTGAGCTAATTTGATACCCTTGTTTTATGTATCACCCCACCTCACCTTTCCCGTTAAGCAGCCATAGTGTGTTTTCTGCATGTGTGACTCTGTTCTGTTCTGTAATTCAGTTCAAGTGTAACGGTTTTTACATTCCCTCTATAAGTGATACCTTATGAGAAGTGTCCTTTTCTGTGTGACTTATTTCACTTAGAATCGTCGTACCTAAATCCACTCATCATGCTGCTACTAACCTTATGACATTGATTTCATGGCTGAGTGATATTCCATTGTACATAAGGACCACAACTTCTTTATCCATTTTTCTCTTTCCTTGGATATTTAAGGTGGAATGAAGTGGAGGTCCTTGTCAACAGAGCAGCCCTCAAATTTGGGGTGCTTGTGTCTTGCTGATTTTTCATTTTCCCAATTTATACCCCCATGAGTGGAAGTGCCCTATGCTCTCTAAGCTGTGTTTTTCAGATGTTTCAGGACACACCGTACACTTCTCCAGAGTGGCTGTTGGCAATTTACATCCCGCCCATCAGTGTAGCAAGGCTCCCATTTCTCCATGGCCTGTCCTGCATTTCTGGTTTTGACACTTTTTTCAGCATGGCCGTTTTGACCGATGGGAAGCGAGACTTCTCTGTAGCGCTGATTTGCCTTTCCAGGTTGCTTGGTTGGCCAAAAAGGGCGTATGCGTTTTTTCCTGAATATATTCAGGAAAAAACGCATACGCCCTTTTTGGCCAAGGGCATCATTGTCAACGTTTTGCCGCTTTTCATGTGCTTTAAAGGCGATTCGTATCTACCTCCTGAAATCTGTTTCGTGCAATTCTGCCTTGATTTCAAATCCTCTTCTTTGCCTTCCCTCAATATATTTGTGGACGAGAGTTATCATTTATAACTCTGCAGGTTTGTGAATTGCAGTGCCCTGAACCTCCATTTTACAACTCGCTTTTTTGGGAGCTGGCCGCAAAAGCGCAGGATGGCTTCAGGCCCTGTTCTGGTTCCGGGGGGCAGGCTGAGCCTGTGGTTAATTCTTCTTCCTGATGGGAAAATAGAGTGACCTGTGCCTGTCCCGACACCAAGAGCTAGTCTCTCGTTGGTTCCCCGTCTTCCCGTTCATCCTCAGGACAAATTGCAACCTGTACGGAACAGGAGGTTAAAGGTGCTGATGCTCCAAGTAGGGAGATTGCTAGTAAAGCGGCTGGAATGGCGAACCCGGGCACAAGGAGATGAGAAATGAGGTGCGTTTTAGAAACCTTTCCCCATCACACGGTGTACCATCTTCTGGGTTTCTCATGCATGTTTTCGATGTAGGAAGATGCCCTTGAACCTGGAGATTTGGGACCCATGCGATGGGTACCACGCCGTATTACTTTAAAGGGTCTGCGTTTGCTCACCCAACCTCACCAAACCTCTCAGCCCCAAGAGTGTCCACCCTTATGTCTCATCCAGCTGTGGGTCTAGATATGGTCAATCCAGGTTGCATCACAGCCCCTGAACTCATTGTGTAAGAATTTCTATCTCTTTCACTGTCGTTGTTTCATGGGTGTTTCAAAGTAATTTATTTTCATAATGGGGTTTAGCTGCTTTTCACGGCTGTGTTTATGCCGCTTTACACCCACTTGACACACTAACAGAGAGATATCAATACATAGGTTTTAAGATTATTACTAGTCAGATATATTCTTGTGTGGTGAATAGGGCGTGTTGAGTCCAGTTCTCTGAGCAAGGAGTAGGTCTTGTCTACTACATATTGGGTTTATGGAACGGTATCTGAGCTAATTTGATACCCTTGTTTTATGTATCACCCCACCTCACCTTTCCCGTTAAGCAGCCATAGTCTGTTTTCTGCATGTGTGACTCTGTTCTGTTTTGTAATTCAGTTCAAGTGTAACGGTTTTTACATTCCCTCTATCAGTGATACCTTATGAGAAGTGTCCTTTTCTGTGTGACTTATTTCAGTTAGAATCGTCGTACCTAAATCCACTCATCATGCTGCTACTAACCTTATGACATTGATTTCATGGCTGAGTGATATTCCATTGTACATAAGGACCACAACTTCTTTATCCATTTTTCTCTTTCCTGGGATATTTAAGGTGGAATGAAGTGGAGGTCCTTGTCAACAGAGCAGCCCTCAACTTTGGGGTGCTTGTGTCTTGCTGATTTTTAATTTTCCCAATTTATAACCCCATGAGTGGAAGTGCCCTATGCTCTCTAAGCTGTGTTTTTCAGATGTTTCAGGACACACCGTACACTTCTCCAGAGTGGCTGTTGGCAATTTACATCCCGCCCATCAGTGTAGCAAGGCTCTCATTTCTCCATGGCCTGTCCTGCATTTCTGGTTTTAACACTTTTTTCAGCATGGCCCTTTTGACCGATGGGAAGCGAGACTTCTCTGTAGCGCTGATTTGCCTTTCCAGGTTGCTTGGTTGGCCAAAAAGGGCGTATGCGTTTTTTCTGAATATATTCAGGAAAAAACGCATACGCCCTTTTTGGCCAAGGGCATCATTGTCAACGTTTTGCCGCTTTTCATGTGCTTTAAAGGCGATTCGTATCTACCTCCTGAAATCTGTTTCGTGCAATTCTGCCTTGATTTCAAATCCTCTTCTTTGCCTTCCCTCAATATATTTGTGGACGAGAGTTATCATTTATAACTCTGCAGGTTTGTGAATTGCAGTGCCCTGAACCTCCATTTTACAACTCGCTTTTTTGGGAGCTGGCCGCAAAAGCGCAGGATGGCTTCAGGCCCTGTTCTGGTTCCGGGGGGCAGGCTGAGCCTGTGGTTAATTCTTCTTCCTGATGGGAAAATAGAGTGACCTGTGCCTGTCCCGACACCAAGAGCTAGTCTCTCGTTGGTTACCCGTCTTCCCGTTCATCCTCAGGACAAATTGCAACCTGTACGGAACAGGAGGTTAAAGGTGCTGATGCTCCAAGTAGGGAGATTGCTAGTAAAGCGGCTGGAATGGCGAACCCGGGCACAAGGAGATGAGAAATGAGGTGCGTTTTAGAAACCTTTCCCCATCACACGGTGTACCATCTTCTGGGTTTCTCATGCATGTTTTCGATGTAGGAAGATGCCCTTGAACCTGGAGATTTGGGACCCATGCGATGGGTACCACGCAGTATTACTTTAAAGGGTCTGCGTTTGCTCACCCAACCTCACCAAACCTCTCAGCCCCAAGAGTGTCCACCCTTATGTCTCATCCAGCTGTGGGTCTAGATATGGTCAATCCAGGTTGCATCACAGCCCCTGAACTCATTGTGTAAGAATTTCTATCTCTTTCACTGTCGTTGTTTCATGGGTTTTTCAAAGTAATTTATTTTCATAATGGGGTTTAGCTGCTTTTCACGGCTGTGTTTATGCCGCTTTACACCCACTTGACACACTAACAGAGAGATATCAATACATAGGTTTTAAGATTATTACTAGTCAGATATATTCTTGTGCGGTGAATAGGGCGTGTTGAGTCCAGTTCTCTGAGCAAGGAGTAGGTCTTGTCTACTACATATTGGGTTTATGGAACGGTATCTGAGCTAATTTGATACCCTTGTTTTATGTATCACCCCACCTCACCTTTCCCGTTAAGCAGCCATAGTCTGTTTTCTGCATGTGTGACTCTGTTCTGTTTTGTAATTCAGTTCAAGTGTAACGGTTTTTACATTCCCTCTAAAAGTGATACCTTATGAGAAGTGTCCTTTTCTGTGTGACTTATTTCAGTTAGAATCGTCGTACCTAAATCCACTCATCATGCTGCTACTAACCTTATGACATTGATTTCATGGCTGAGTGATATTCCATTGTACATAAGGACCACAACTTCTTTATCCATTTTTCTCTTTCCTGGGATATTTAAGGTGGAATGAAGTGGAGGTCCTTGTCAACAGAGCAGCCCTCAACTTTGGGGTGCTTGTGTCTTGCTGATTTTTCATTTTCCCAATTTATACCCCCATGAGTGGAAGTGCCCTATGCTCTCTAAGCTGTGTTTTTCAGATGTTTCAGGACACACCGTACACTTCTCCAGAGTGGCTGTTGGCAATTTACATCCCGCCCATCAGTGTAGCAAGGCTCTCATTTCTCCATGGCCTGTCCTGCATTTCTGGTTTTGACACTTTTTTCAGCATGGCCCTTTTGACCGATGGGAAGCGAGACTTCTTTGTAGCGCTGATTTGCCTTTCCAGGTTGCTTGGTTGGCCAAAAAGGGCGTATGCGTTTTTTCCTGAATATATTCAGGAAAAAACGCATACGCCCTTTTTGGCCAAGGGCATCATTGTCAACATTTTGCTGCTTTTCATGTGCTTTAAAGGCGATTCGAATCTACCTCCTGAAATCTGTTTCCTGCAATTCTGCCTTGATTTCAAATCCTCTTCTTTGCCTTCCCTCAATATATTTGTGGACGAGAGTTATCATTTATAACTCTGCAGGTTTGTGAATTGCAGTGCCCTGAACCTCCATTTTACAACTCGCTTTTTTGGGAGCTGGCCGCAAAAGCGCAGGATGGCTTCAGGCCCTGTTCTGGTTCCGGGGGGCAGGCTGAGCCTGTGGTTAATTCTTCTTCCTGATGGGAAAATAGAGTGACCTGTGCCTGTCCCAACACCAAGAGCTAGTCTCTCGTTGGTTCCCCGTCTTCCCGTTCATCCTCAGGACAAATTGCAACCTGTACGGAACAGGAGGTTAAAGGTGCTGATGCTCCAAGTAGGGAGATTGCTAGTAAAGCGGCTGGAATGGCGAACCCGGGCACAAGGAGATGAGAAGTGAGGTGCGTTTTAGAAACCTTTCCCCATCACACGGTGTACCATCTTCTGGGTTTCTCATGCATGTTTTCGATGTAGGAAGATGCCCTTGAACCTGGAGATTTGGGACCCATGCGATGGGTACCACGCCGTATTACTTTAAAGGGTCTGCATTTGCTCACCCAACCTCACCAAACCTCTCAGCCCCAAGAGTGTCCACCCTTATGTCTCATCCAGCTGTGGGTCTAGATATGGTCAATCCAGGTTGCATCACAGCCCCTGAACTCATTGTGTAAGAATTTCTATCTCTTTCACTGTCGTTGTTTCATGGGTTTTTCAAAGTAATTTATTTTCATAATGGGGTTTAGCTGCTTTTCACGGCTGTGTTTATGCCGCTTTACACCCACTTGACACACTAACAGAGAGATATCAATACATAGGTTTTAAGATTATTACTAGTCAGATATATTCTTGTGCGGTGAATAGGGCGTGTTGAGTCCAGTTCTCTGAGCAAGGAGTAGGTCTTGTCTACTACATATTGGGTTTATGGAACGGTATCTGAGCTAATTTGATACCCTTGTTTTATGTATCACCCCACCTCACCTTTCCCGTTAAGCAGCCATAGTCTGTTTTCTGCATGTGTGACTCTGTTCTGTTTTGTAATTCAGTTCAAGTGTAACGGTTTTTACATTCCCTCTAAAAGTGATACCTTATGAGAAGTGTCCTTTTCTGTGTGACTTATTTCAGTTAGAATCGTCGTACCTAAATCCACTCATCATGCTGCTACTAACCTTATGACATTGATTTCATGGCTGAGTGATATTCCATTGTACATAAGGACCACAACTTCTTTATCCATTTTTCTCTTTCCTGGGATATTTAAGGTGGAATGAAGTGGAGGTCCTTGTCAACAGAGCAGCCCTCAACTTTGGGGTGCTTGTGTCTTGCTGATTTTTCATTTTCCCAATTTATACCCCCATGAGTGGAAGTGCCCTATGCTCTCTAAGCTGTGTTTTTCAGATGTTTCAGGACACACCGTACACTTCTCCAGAGTGGCTGTTGGCAATTTACATCCCGCCCATCAGTGTAGCAAGGCTCCCATTTCTCCATGGCCTGTCCTGCATTTCTGGTTTTGACACTTTTTTCAGCATGGCCCTTTTGACCGATGGGAAGCGAGACTTCTTTGTAGCGCTGATTTGCCTTTCCAGGTTGCTTGGTTGGCCAAAAAGGGCGTATGCGTTTTTTCCTGAATATATTCAGGAAAAAACGCATACGCCCTTTTTGGCCTAGGGCATCATTGTCAACGTTTTGCCGCTTTTCATGTGCTTTAAAGGCGATTCGTATCTACCTCCTGAAATCTGTTTCGTGCAATTCTGCCTTGATTTCAAATCCTCTTCTTTGCCTTCCCTCAATATATTTGTGGATGAGAGTTATCATTTATAACTCTGCAGGTTTGTGAATTGCAGTGCCCTGAACCTCCATTTTACAACTCGCTTTTTTGGGAGCTGGCCGCAAAAGCGCAGGATGGCTTCAGGCCCTGTTCTGGTTCCGGGGGGCAGGCTGAGCCTGTGGTTAATTCTTCTTCCTGATGGGAAAATAGAGTGACCTGTGCCTGTCCCGACACCAAGAGCTAGTCTCTCGTTGGTTCCCCGTCTTCCCGTTCATCCTCAGGACAAATTGCAACCTGTACGGAACAGGAGGTTAAAGGTGCTGATGCTCCAAGTAGGGAGATTGCTAGTAAAGCGGCTGGAAAGGCGAACCCGGGCACAAGGAGATGAGAAATGAGGTGCGTTTTAGAAACCTTTCCCCATCACACGGTGTACCATCTTCTGGGTTTCTCATGCATGTTTTCGATGTAGGAAGATGCCCTTGAACCTGGAGATTTGGGACCCATGCGATGGGTACCACGCAGTATTACTTTAAAGGGTCTGCGTTTGCTCACCCAACCTCACCAAACCTCTCAGCCCCAAGAGTGTCCACCCTTATGTCTCATCCAGCTGTGGGTCTAGATATGGTCAATCCAGGTTGCATCACAGCCCCTGAACGCATTGTGTAAGAATTTCTCTCTCTTTCACTGTCGTTGTTTCATGGGTTTTTCAAAGTAATTTATTTTCATAATGGGGTTTAGCTGCTTTTCACTGCTGTGTTTATGTCGCTTTACACCCACTTGACACACTAACAGAGAGATATCAATACATAGGTTTTAAGATTATTACTAGTCAGATATATTCTTGTGCGGTGAATAGGGCGTGTTGAGTCCAGTTCTCTGAGCAAGGAGTAGGTCTTGTCTATTACATATTGGGTTTATGGAACGGTATCTGAGCTAATTTGATACCCTTGTTTTATGTATCACCCCACCTCACCTTTCCCGTTAAGCAGCCATAGTGTGTTTTCTGCATGTGTGACTCTGTTCTGTTTTGTAATTCAGTTCAAGTGTAACGGTTTTTACATTCCCTCTATCAGTGATACCTTATGAGAAGTGTCCTTTTCTGTGTGACTTATTTCACTTAGAATCGTCGTACCTAAATCCACTCATCATGCTGCTACTAACCTTATGACATTGATTTCATGGCTGAGTGATATTCCATTGTACATAAGGACCACAACTTCTTTATCCATTTTTCTCTTTCCTGGGATATTTAAGGTGGAATGAAGTGGAGGTCCTTGTCAACAGAGCAGCCCTCAACTTTGGGGTGCTTGTGTCTTGCTGATTTTTCATTTTCCCAATTTATAACCCCATGAGTGGAAGTGCCCTATGCTCTCTAAGCTGTGTTTTTCAGATGTTTCAGGACACACCGTACACTTCTCCAGAGTGGCTGTTGGCAATTTACATCCCGCCCATCAGTGTAGCAAGGCTCCCATTTCTCCATGGCCTGTCCTGCATTTCTGGTTTTGACACTTTTTTCAGCATGGCCCTTTTGACCGATGGGAAGCGAGACTTCTCTGTAGCGCTGATTTGACTTTCCAGGTTGCTTGGTTGGCCAAAAAGGGCGTATGCGTTTTTTCCTGAATATATTCAGGAAAAAACGCATACGCCCTTTTTGGCCAAGGGCATCATTGTCAACGTTTTGCCGCTTTTCATGTGCTTTAAAGGCGATTCGTATCTACCTCCTGAAATCTGTTTCGTGCAATTCTGCCTTGATTTCAAATCCTCTTCTTTGCCTTCCCTCAATATATTTGTGGATGAGAGTTATCATTTATAACTCTGCAGGTTTGTGAATTGCAGTGCCCTGAACCTCCATTTTACAACTCGCTTTTTTGGGAGCTGGCCGCAAAAGCGCAGGATGGCTTCAGGCCCTGTTCTGGTTCCGGGGGGCAGGCTGAGCCTGTGGTTAATTCTTCTTCCTGATGGGAAAATAGAGTGACCTGTGCCTGTCCCGACACCAAGAGCTAGTCTCTCGTTGGTTCCCCGTCTTCCCGTTCATCCTCAGGACAAATTGCAACCTGTACGGAACAGGAGGTTAAAGGTGCTGATGCTCCAAGTAGGGAGATTGCTAGTAAAGCGGCTGGAAAGGCGAACCCGGGCACAAGGAGATGAGAAATGAGGTGCGTTTTAGAAACCTTTCCCCATCACACGGTGTACCATCTTCTGGGTTTCTCATGCATGTTTTCGATGTAGGAAGATGCCCTTGAACCTGGAGATTTGGGACCCATGCGATGGGTACCACGCCGTATTACTTTAAAGGGTCTGCGTTTGCTCACCCAACCTCACCAAACCTCTCAGCCCCAAGAGTGTCCACCCTTATGTCTCATCCAGCTGTGGGTCTAGATATGGTCAATCCAGGTTGCATCACAGCCCCTGAACGCATTGTGTAAGAATTTCTCTCTCTTTCACTGTCGTTGTTTCATGGGTTTTTCAAAGTAATTTATTTTCATAATGGGGTTTAGCTGCTTTTCACGGCTGTGTTTATGTCGCTTTACACCCACTTGACACACTAACAGAGAGATATCAATACATAGGTTTTAAGATTATTACTAGTCAGATATATTCTTGTGCGGTGAATAGGGCGTGTTGAGTCCAGTTCTCTGAGCAAGGAGTAGGTCTTGTCTATTACATATTGGGTTTATGGAACGGTATCTGAGCTAATTTGATACCCTTGTTTTATGTATCACCCCACCTCACCTTTCCCGTTAAGCAGCCATAGTGTGTTTTCTGCATGTGTGACTCTGTTCTGTTTTGTAATTCAGTTCAACTGTAACGGTTTTTACATTCCCTCTATCAGTGATACCTTATGAGAAGTGTCCTTTTCTGTGTGACTTATTTCACTTAGAATCGTCGTACCTAAATCCACTCATCATGCTGCTACTAACCTTATGACATTGATTTCATGGCTGAGTGATATTCCATTGTACATAAGGACCACAACTCCTTTATCCATTTTTCTCTTTCCTGGGATATTTAAGGTGGAATGAAGTGGAGGTCCTTGTCAACAGAGCAGCCCTCAACTTTGGGGTGCTTGTGTCTTGCTGATTTTTCATTTTCCCAATTTATAACCCCATGAGTGGAAGTGCCCTATGCTCTCTAAGCTGTGTTTTTCAGATGTTTCAGGACACACCGTACACTTCTCCAGAGTGGCTGTTGGCAATTTACATCCCGCCCATCAGTGTAGCAAGGCTCCCATTTCTCCATGGCCTGTCCTGCATTTCTGGTTTTGACACTTTTTTCAGCATGGCCCTTTTGACCGATGGGAAGCGAGACTTCTCTGTAGCGCTGATTTGACTTTCCAGGTTGCTTGGTTGGCCAAAAAGGGCGTATGCGTTTTTTCCTGAATATATTCAGGAAAAAACGCATACGCCCTTTTTGGCCAAGGGCATCATTGTCAACGTTTTGCCGCTTTTCATGTGCTTTAAAGGCGATTCGTATCTACCTCCTGAAATCTGTTTCGTGCAATTCTGCCTTGATTTCAAATCCTCTTCTTTGCCTTCCCTCAATATATTTGTGGATGAGAGTTATCATTTATAACTCTGCAGGTTTGTGAATTGCAGTGCCCTGAACCTCCATTTTACAACTCGCTTTTTTGGGAGCTGGCCGCAAAAGCGCAGGATGGCTTCAGGCCCTGTTCTGGTTCCGGGGGGCAGGCTGAGCCTGTGGTTAATTCTTCTTCCTGATGGGAAAATAGAGTGACCTGTGCCTGTCCCGACACCAAGAGCTAGTCTCTCGTTGGTTCCCCGTCTTCCCGTTCATCCTCAGGACAAATTGCAACCTGTACGGAACAGGAGGTTAAAGGTGCTGATGCTCCAAGTAGGGAGATTGCTAGTAAAGCGGCTGGAAAGGCGAACCCGGGCACAAGGAGATGAGAAATGAGGTGCGTTTTAGAAACCTTTCCCCATCACACGGTGTACCATCTTCTGGGTTTCTCATGCATGTTTTCGATGTAGGAAGATGCCCTTGAACCTGGAGATTTGGGACCCATGCGATGGGTACCACGCAGTATTACTTTAAAGGGTCTGCGTTTGCTCACCCAACCTCACCAAACCTCTCAGCCCCAAGAGTGTCCACCCTTATGTCTCATCCAGCTGTGGGTCTAGATATGGTCAATCCAGGTTGCATCACAGCCCCTGAACGCATTGTGTAAGAATTTCTCTCTCTTTCACTGTCGTTGTTTCATGGGTTTTTCAAAGTAATTTATTTTCATAATGGGGTTTAGCTGCTTTTCACTGCTGTGTTTATGTCGCTTTACACCCACTTGACACACTAACAGAGAGATATCAATACATAGGTTTTAAGATTATTACTAGTCAGATATATTCTTGTGCGGTGAATAGGGCGTGTTGAGTCCAGTTCTCTGAGCAAGGAGTAGGTCTTGTCTATTACATATTGGGTTTATGGAACGGTATCTGAGCTAATTTGATACCCTTGTTTTATGTATCACCCCACCTCACCTTTCCCGTTAAGCAGCCATAGTGTGTTTTCTGCATGTGTGACTCTGTTCTGTTTTGTAATTCAGTTCAAGTGTAACGGTTTTTACATTCCCTCTATCAGTGATACCTTATGAGAAGTGTCCTTTTCTGTGTGACTTATTTCACTTAGAATCGTCGTACCTAAATCCACTCATCATGCTGCTACTAACCTTATGACATTGATTTCATGGCTGAGTGATATTCCATTGTACATAAGGACCACAACTTCTTTATCCATTTTTCTCTTTCCTGGGATATTTAAGGTGGAATGAAGTGGAGGTCCTTGTCAACAGAGCAGCCCTCAACTTTGGGGTGCTTGTGTCTTGCTGATTTTTCATTTTCCCAATTTATAACCCCATGAGTGGAAGTGCCCTATGCTCTCTAAGCTGTGTTTTTCAGATGTTTCAGGACACACCGTACACTTCTCCAGAGTGGCTGTTGGCAATTTACATCCCGCCCATCAGTGTAGCAAGGCTCCCATTTCTCCATGGCCTGTCCTGCATTTCTGGTTTTGACACTTTTTTCAGCATGGCCCTTTTGACCGATGGGAAGCGAGACTTCTCTGTAGCGCTGATTTGACTTTCCAGGTTGCTTGGTTGGCCAAAAAGGGCGTATGCGTTTTTTCCTGAATATATTCAGGAAAAAACGCATACGCCCTTTTTGGCCAAGGGCATCATTGTCAACGTTTTGCCGCTTTTCATGTGCTTTAAAGGCGATTCGTATCTACCTCCTGAAATCTGTTTCGTGCAATTCTGCCTTGATTTCAAATCCTCTTCTTTGCCTTCCCTCAATATATTTGTGGATGAGAGTTATCATTTATAACTCTGCAGGTTTGTGAATTGCAGTGCCCTGAACCTCCATTTTACAACTCGCTTTTTTGGGAGCTGGCCGCAAAAGCGCAGGATGGCTTCAGGCCCTGTTCTGGTTCCGGGGGGCAGGCTGAGCCTGTGGTTAATTCTTCTTCCTGATGGGAAAATAGAGTGACCTGTGCCTGTCCCGACACCAAGAGCTAGTCTCTCGTTGGTTCCCCGTCTTCCCGTTCATCCTCAGGACAAATTGCAACCTGTACGGAACAGGAGGTTAAAGGTGCTGATGCTCCAAGTAGGGAGATTGCTAGTAAAGCGGCTGGAAAGGCGAACCCGGGCACAAGGAGATGAGAAATGAGGTGCGTTTTAGAAACCTTTCCCCATCACACGGTGTACCATCTTCTGGGTTTCTCATGCATGTTTTCGATGTAGGAAGATGCCCTTGAACCTGGAGATTTGGGACCCATGCGATGGGTACCACGCCGTATTACTTTAAAGGGTCTGCGTTTGCTCACCCAACCTCACCAAACCTCTCAGCCCCAAGAGTGTCCACCCTTATGTCTCATCCAGCTGTGGGTCTAGATATGGTCAATCCAGGTTGCATCACAGCCCCTGAACGCATTGTGTAAGAATTTCTCTCTCTTTCACTGTCGTTGTTTCATGGGTTTTTCAAAGTAATTTATTTTCATAATGGGGTTTAGCTGCTTTTCACGGCTGTGTTTATGTCGCTTTACACCCACTTGACACACTAACAGAGAGATATCAATACATAGGTTTTAAGATTATTACTAGTCAGATATATTCTTGTGCGGTGAATAGGGCGTGTTGAGTCCAGTTCTCTGAGCAAGGAGTAGGTCTTGTCTATTACATATTGGGTTTATGGAACGGTATCTGAGCTAATTTGATACCCTTGTTTTATGTATCACCCCACCTCACCTTTCCCGTTAAGCAGCCATAGTGTGTTTTCTGCATGTGTGACTCTGTTCTGTTTTGTAATTCAGTTCAACTGTAACGGTTTTTACATTCCCTCTATCAGTGATACCTTATGAGAAGTGTCCTTTTCTGTGTGACTTATTTCACTTAGAATCGTCGTACCTAAATCCACTCATCATGCTGCTACTAACCTTATGACATTGATTTCATGGCTGAGTGATATTCCATTGTACATAAGGACCACAACTTCTTTATCCATTTTTCTCTTTCCTGGGATATTTAAGGTGGAATGAAGTGGAGGTCCTTGTCAACAGAGCAGCCCTCAACTTTGGGGTGCTTGTGTCTTGCTGATTTTTCATTTTCCCAATTTATACCCCCATGAGTGGAAGTGCCCTATGCTCTCTAAGCTGTGTTTTTCAGATGTTTCAGGACACACCGTACACTTCTCCAGAGTGGCTGTTGGCAATTTACATCCCGCCCATCAGTGTAGCAAGGCTCCCATTTCTCCATGGCCTGTCCTGCATTTCTGGTTTTGACACTTTTTTCAGCATGGCCCTTTTGAACGATGGGAAGCGAGACTTCTCTGTAGCGCTGATTTGCCTTTCCAGGTTGCTTGGTTGGCCAAAAAGGGCGTATGCGTTTTTTCCTGAATATATTCAGGAAAAAACGCATACGCCCTTTTTGGCCAAGGGCATCATTGTCAACGTTTTGCCGCTTTTCATGTGCTTTAAAGGCGATTCGTATCTACCTCCTGAAATCTGTTTCCTGCAATTCTGCCTTGATTTCAAATCCTCTTCTTTGCCTTCCCTCAATATATTTGTGGACGAGAGTTATCATTTATAACTCTGCAGGTTTGTGAATTGCAGTGCCCTGAACCTCCATTTTACAACTCGCTTTTTTGGGAGCTGGCCGCAAAAGCGCAGGATGGCTTCAGGCCCTGTTCTGGTTCCGGGGGGCAGGCTGAGCCTGTGGTTAATTCTTCTTCCTGATGGGAAAATAGAGTGACCTGTGCCTGTCCCGACACCAAGAGCTAGTCTCTCGTTGGTTCCCCGTCTTCCCGTTCATCCTCAGGACAAATTGCAACCTGTACGGAACAGGAGGTTAAAGGTGCTGATGCTCCAAGTAGGGAGATTGCTAGTAAAGCGGCTGGAAAGGCGAACCCGGGCACAAGGAGATGAGAAATGAGGTGCGTTTTAGAAACCTTTCCCTATCACACGGTGTACCATCTTCTGGGTTTCTCATGCATGTTTTCGATGTAGGAAGATGCCCTTGAACCTGGAGATTTGGGACCCATGTGATGGGTACCACGCAGTATTACTTTAAAGGGTCTGCGTTTGCTCACCCAACCTCACCAAACCTCTCAGCCCCAAGAGTGTCCACCCTTATGTCTCATCCAGCTGTGGGTCTAGATATGGTGAATCCAGGTTGCATCACAGCCCCTGAACGCATTGTGTAAGAATTTCTCTCTCTTTCACTGTCGTTGTTTCATGGGTTTTTCAAAGTAATTTATTTTCATAATGGGGTTTAGCTGCTTTTCACTGCTGTGTTTATGTCGCTTTACACCCACTTGACACACTAACAGAGAGATATCAATACATAGGTTTTAAGATTATTACTAGTCAGATATATTCTTGTGCGGTGAATAGGGCGTGTTGAGTCCAGTTCTCTGAGCAAGGAGTAGGTCTTGTCTATTACATATTGGGTTTATGGAACGGTATCTGAGCTAATTTGATACCCTTGTTTTATGTATCACCCCACCTCACCTTTCCCGTTAAGCAGCCATAGTGTGTTTTCTGCATGTGTGACTCTGTTCTGTTTTGTAATTCAGTTCAAGTGTAACGGTTTTTACATTCCCTCTAAAAGTGATACCTTATGAGAAGTGTCCTTTTCTGTGTGACTTATTTCACTTAGAATCGTCGTACCTAAATCCACTCATCATGCTGCTACTAACCTTATGACATTGATTTCATGGCTGAGTGATATTCCACTGTACATAAGGACCACAACTTCTTTATCCATTTTTCTCTTTCCTTGGATATTAAGGTGGAATGAAGTGGAGGTCCTTGTCAACAGAGCAGCCCTAAACTTTGGGGTGCTTGTGTCTTGCTGATTTTTCATTTTCCCAATTTATACCCCCATGAGTGGAAGTGCCCTATGCTCTCTAAGCTGTGTTTTTCAGATGTTTCAGGACACACCGTACACTTCTCCAGAGTGGCTGTTGGCAATTTACATCCCGCCCATCAGTGTAGCAAGGCTCCCATTTCTCCATGGCCTGTCCTGCATTTCTGGTTTTGACACTTTTTTCAGCATGGCCCTTTTGACCGATGGGAAGCGAGACTTCTCTGTAGCGCTGATTTGCCTTTCCAGGTTGCTTGGTTGGCCAAAAAGGGCGTATGCGTTTTTTCCTGAATATATTCAGGAAAAAACGCATACGCCCTTTTTGGCCAAGGGCATCATTGTCAACGTTTTGCCGCTTTTCATGTGCTTTAAAGGCGATTCGTATCTACCTCCTGAAATCTGTTTCCTGCAATTCTGCCTTGATTTCAAATCCTCTTCTTTGCCTTCCCTCAATATATTTGTGGACGAGAGTTATCATTTATAACTCTGCAGGTTTGTGAATTGCAGTGCCCTGAACCTCCATTTTACAACTCGCTTTTTTGGGAGCTGGCCGCAAAAGCGCAGGATGGCTTCAGGCCCTGTTCTGGTTCCGGGGGGCAGGCTGAGCCTGTGGTTAATTCTTCTTCCTGATGGGAAAATAGAGTGACCTGTGCCTGTCCCGACACCAAGAGCTAGTCTCTCGTTGGTTCCCCGTCTTCCCGTTCATCCTCAGGACAAATTGCAACCTGTACGGAACAGGAGGTTAAAGGTGCTGATGCTCCAAGTAGGGAGATTGCTAGTAAAGCGGCTGGAAAGGCGAACCCGGGCACAAGGAGATGAGAAATGAGGTGCGTTTTAGAAACCTTTCCCTATCACACGGTGTACCATCTTCTGGGTTTCTCATGCATGTTTTCGATGTAGGAAGATGCCCTTGAACCTGGAGATTTGGGACCCATGCGATGGGTACCACGCAGTATTACTTTAAAGGGTCTGCGTTTGCTCACCCAACCTCACCAAACCTCTCAGCCCCAAGAGTGTCCACCCTTATGTCTCATCCAGCTGTGGGTCTAGATATGGTCAATCCAGGTTGCATCACAGCCCCTGAACTCATTGTGTAAGAATTTCTATCTCTTTCACTGTCGTTGTTTCATGGGTTTTTCAAAGTAATTTATTTTCATAATGGGGTTTAGCTGCTTTTCACGGCTGTGTTTATGCCGCTTTACACCCACTTGACACACTAACAGAGAGATATCAATACATAGGTTTTAAGATTTTTACTAGTCAGATATATTCTTGTGCGGTGAATAGGGCGTGTTGAGTCCAGTTCTCTGAGCAAGGAGTAGGTCTTGTCTACTACATATTGGGTTTATGGAACGGTATCTGAGCTAATTTGATACCCTTGTTTTATGTATCACCCCACCTCACCTTTCCCGTTAAGCAGCCATAGTGTGTTTTCTGCATGTGTGACTCTGTTCTGTTCTGTAATTCAGTTCAAGTGTAACGGTTTTTACATTCCCTCTATAAGTGATACCTTATGAGAAGTGTCCTTTTCTGTGTGACTTATTTCACTTAGAATCGTCGTACCTAAATCCACTCATCATGCTGCTACTAACCTTATGACATTGATTTCATGGCTGAGTGATATTCCATTGTACATAAGGACCACAACTTCTTTATCCATTTTTCTCTTTCCTTGGATATTTAAGGTGGAATGAAGTGGAGGTCCTTGTCAACAGAGCAGCCCTCAAATTTGGGGTGCTTGTGTCTTGCTGATTTTTCATTTTCCCAATTTATACCCCCATGAGTGGAAGTGCCCTATGCTCTCTAAGCTGTGTTTTTCAGATGTTTCAGGACACACCGTACACTTCTCCAGAGTGGCTGTTGGCAATTTACATCCCGCCCATCAGTGTAGCAAGGCTCCCATTTCTCCATGGCCTGTCCTGCATTTCTGGTTTTGACACTTTTTTCAGCATGGCCGTTTTGACCGATGGGAAGCGAGACTTCTCTGTAGCGCTGATTTGCCTTTCCAGGTTGCTTGGTTGGCCAAAAAGGGCGTATGCGTTTTTTCCTGAATATATTCAGGAAAAAACGCATACGCCCTTTTTGGCCAAGGGCATCATTGTCAACGTTTTGCCGCTTTTCATGTGCTTTAAAGGCGATTCGTATCTACCTCCTGAAATCTGTTTCGTGCAATTCTGCCTTGATTTCAAATCCTCTTCTTTGCCTTCCCTCAATATATTTGTGGACGAGAGTTATCATTTATAACTCTGCAGGTTTGTGAATTGCAGTGCCCTGAACCTCCATTTTACAACTCGCTTTTTTGGGAGCTGGCCGCAAAAGCGCAGGATGGCTTCAGGCCCTGTTCTGGTTCCGGGGGGCAGGCTGAGCCTGTGGTTAATTCTTCTTCCTGATGGGAAAATAGAGTGACCTGTGCCTGTCCCAACACCAAGAGCTAGTCTCTCGTTGGTTCCCCGTCTTCCCGTTCATCCTCAGGACAAATTGCAACCTGTACGGAACAGGAGGTTAAAGGTGCTGATGCTCCAAGTAGGGAGATTGCTAGTAAAGCGGCTGGAATGGCGAACCCGGGCACAAGGAGATGAGAAATGAGGTGCGTTTTAGAAACCTTTCCCCATCACACGGTGTACCATCTTCTGGGTTTCTCATGCATGTTTTCGATGTAGGAAGATGCCCTTGAACCTGGAGATTTGGGACCCATGCGATGGGTACCACGCCGTATTACTTTAAAGAGTCTGCGTTTGCTCACCCAACCTCACCAAACCTCTCAGCCCCAAGAGTGTCCACCCTTATGTCTCATCCAGCTGTGGGTCTAGATATGGTCAATCCAGGTTGCATCACAGCCCCTGAACTCATTGTGTAAGAATTTCTATCTCTTTCACTGTCGTTGTTTCATGGGTTTTTCAAAGTAATTTATTTTCATAATGGGGTTTAGCTGCTTTTCACGGCTGTGTTTATGCCGCTTTACACCCACTTGACACACTAACAGAGAGATATCAATACATAGGTTTTAAGATTATTACTAGTCAGATATATTCTTGTGTGGTGAATAGGGCGTGTTGAGTCCAGTTCTCTGAGCAAGGAGTAGGTCTTGTCTACTACATATTGGGTTTATGGAACGGTATCTGAGCTAATTTGATACCCTTGTTTTATGTATCACCCCACCTCACCTTTCCCGTTAAGCAGCCATAGTCTGTTTTCTGCATGTGTGACTCTGTTCTGTTTTGTAATTCAGTTCAAGTGTAACGGTTTTTACATTCCCTCTATCAGTGATACCTTATGAGAAGTGTCCTTTTCTGTGTGACTTATTTCAGTTAGAATCGTTGTACCTAAATCCACTCATCATGCTGCTACTAACCTTATGACATTGATTTCATGGCTGAGTGATATTCCATTGTACATAAGGACCACAACTTCTTTATCCATTTTTCTCTTTCCTGGGATATTTAAGGTGGAATGAAGTGGAGGTCCTTGTCAACAGAGCAGCCCTCAACTTTGGGGTGCTTGTGTCTTGCTGATTTTTAATTTTCCCAATTTATAACCCCATGAGTGGAAGTGCCCTATGCTCTCTAAGCTGTGTTTTTCAGATGTTTCAGGACACACCGTACACTTCTCCAGAGTGGCTGTTGGCAATTTACATCCCGCCCATCAGTGTAGCAAGGCTCTCATTTCTCCATGGCCTGTCCTGCATTTCTGGTTTTAACACTTTTTTCAGCATGGCCCTTTTGACCGATGGGAAGCGAGACTTCTCTGTAGCGCTGATTTGCCTTTCCAGGTTGCTTGGTTGGCCAAAAAGGGCGTATGCGTTTTTTCTGAATATATTCAGGAAAAAACGCATACGCCCTTTTTGACCAAGGGCATCATTGTCAACGTTTTGCCGCTTTTCATGTGCTTTAAAGGCGATTCGTATCTACCTCCTGAAATCTGTTTCGTGCAATTCTGCCTTGATTTCAAATCCTCTTCTTTGCCTTCCCTCAATATATTTGTGGACGAGAGTTATCATTTATAACTCTGCAGGTTTGTGAATTGCAGTGCCCTGAACCTCCATTTTACAACTCGCTTTTTTGGGAGCTGGCCGCAAAAGCGCAGGATGGCTTCAGGCCCTGTTCTGGTTCCGGGGGGCAGGCTGAGCCTGTGGTTAATTCTTCTTCCTGATGGGAAAATAGAGTGACCTGTGCCTGTCCCGACACCAAGAGCTAGTCTCTCGTTGGTTACCCGTCTTCCCGTTCATCCTCAGGACAAATTGCAACCTGTACGGAACAGGAGGTTAAAGGTGCTGATGCTCCAAGTAGGGAGATTGCTAGTAAAGCGGCTGGAATGGCGAACCCGGGCACAAGGAGATGAGAAATGAGGTGCGTTTTAGAAACCTTTCCCCATCACACGGTGTACCATCTTCTGGGTTTCTCATGCATGTTTTCGATGTAGGAAGATGCCCTTGAACCTGGAGATTTGGGACCCATGCGATGGGTACCACGCAGTATTACTTTAAAGGGTCTGCGTTTGCTCACCCAACCTCACCAAACCTCTCAGCCCCAAGAGTGTCCACCCTTATGTCTCATCCAGCTGTGGGTCTAGATATGGTCAATCCAGGTTGCATCACAGCCCCTGAACTCATTGTGTAAGAATTTCTATCTCTTTCACTGTCGTTGTTTCATGGGTTTTTCAAAGTAATTTATTTTCATAATGGGGTTTAGCTGCTTTTCACGGCTGTGTTTATGCCGCTTTACACCCACTTGACACACTAACAGAGAGATATCAATACATAGGTTTTAAGATTATTACTAGTCAGATATATTCTTGTGCGGTGAATAGGGCGTGTTGAGTCCAGTTCTCTGAGCAAGGAGTAGGTCTTGTCTACTACATATTGGGTTTATGGAACGGTATCTGAGCTAATTTGATACCCTTGTTTTATGTATCACCCCACCTCACCTTTCCCGTTAAGCAGCCATAGTCTGTTTTCTGCATGTGTGACTCTGTTCTGTTTTGTAATTCAGTTCAAGTGTAACGGTTTTTACATTCCCTCTAAAAGTGATACCTTATGAGAAGTGTCCTTTTCTGTGTGACTTATTTCAGTTAGAATCGTCGTACCTAAATCCACTCATCATGCTGCTACTAACCTTATGACATTGATTTCATGGCTGAGTGATATTCCATTGTACATAAGGACCACAACTTCTTTATCCATTTTTCTCTTTCCTGGGATATTTAAGGTGGAATGAAGTGGAGGTCCTTGTCAACAGAGCAGCCCTAAACTTTGGGGTGCTTGTGTCTTGCTGATTTTTCATTTTCCCAATTTATACCCCCATGAGTGGAAGTGCCCTATGCTCTCTAAGCTGTGTTTTTCAGATGTTTCAGGACACACCGTACACTTCTCCAGAGTGGCTGTTGGCAATTTACATCCCGCCCATCAGTGTAGCAAGGCTCTCATTTCTCCATGGCCTGTCCTGCATTTCTGGTTTTGACACTTTTTTCAGCATGGCCCTTTTGACCGATGGGAAGCGAGACTTCTTTGTAGCGCTGATTTGCCTTTCCAGGTTGCTTGGTTGGCCAAAAAGGGCGTATGCGTTTTTTCCTGAATATATTCAGGAAAAAACGCATACGCCCTTTTTGGCCAAGGGCATCATTGTCAACATTTTGCTGCTTTTCATGTGCTTTAAAGGCGATTCGAATCTACCTCCTGAAATCTGTTTCCTGCAATTCTGCCTTGATTTCAAATCCTCTTCTTTGCCTTCCCTCAATATATTTGTGGACGAGAGTTATCATTTATAACTCTGCAGGTTTGTGAATTGCAGTGCCCTGAACCTCCATTTTACAACTCGCTTTTTTGGGAGCTGGCCGCAAAAGCGCAGGATGGCTTCAGGCCCTGTTCTGGTTCCGGGGGGCAGGCTGAGCCTGTGGTTAATTCTTCTTCCTGATGGGAAAATAGAGTGACCTGTGCCTGTCCCAACACCAAGAGCTAGTCTCTCGTTGGTTCCCCGTCTTCCCGTTCATCCTCAGGACAAATTGCAACCTGTACGGAACAGGAGGTTAAAGGTGCTGATGCTCCAAGTAGGGAGATTGCTAGTAAAGCGGCTGGAATGGCGAACCCGGGCACAAGGAGATGAGAAGTGAGGTGCGTTTTAGAAACCTTTCCCCATCACACGGTGTACCATCTTCTGGGTTTCTCATGCATGTTTTCGATGTAGGAAGATGCCCTTGAACCTGGAGATTTGGGACCCATGCGATGGGTACCACGCCGTATTACTTTAAAGGGTCTGCATTTGCTCACCCAACCTCACCAAACCTCTCAGCCCCAAGAGTGTCCACCCTTATGTCTCATCCAGCTGTGGGTCTAGATATGGTCAATCCAGGTTGCATCACAGCCCCTGAACTCATTGTGTAAGAATTTCTATCTCTTTCACTGTCGTTGTTTCATGGGTTTTTCAAAGTAATTTATTTTCATAATGGGGTTTAGCTGCTTTTCACGGCTGTGTTTATGCCGCTTTACACCCACTTGACACACTAACAGAGAGATATCAATACATAGGTTTTAAGATTATTACTAGTCAGATATATTCTTGTGCGGTGAATAGGGCGTGTTGAGTCCAGTTCTCTGAGCAAGGAGTAGGTCTTGTCTACTACATATTGGGTTTATGGAACGGTATCTGAGCTAATTTGATACCCTTGTTTTATGTATCACCCCACCTCACCTTTCCCGTTAAGCAGCCATAGTCTGTTTTCTGCATGTGTGACTCTGTTCTGTTTTGTAATTCAGTTCAAGTGTAACGGTTTTTACATTCCCTCTAAAAGTGATACCTTATGAGAAGTGTCCTTTTCTGTGTGACTTATTTCAGTTAGAATCGTCGTACCTAAATCCACTCATCATGCTGCTACTAACCTTATGACATTGATTTCATGGCTGAGTGATATTCCATTGTACATAAGGACCACAACTTCTTTATCCATTTTTCTCTTTCCTGGGATATTTAAGGTGGAATGAAGTGGAGGTCCTTGTCAACAGAGCAGCCCTCAACTTTGGGGTGCTTGTGTCTTGCTGATTTTTCATTTTCCCAATTTATACCCCCATGAGTGGAAGTGCCCTATGCTCTCTAAGCTGTGTTTTTCAGATGTTTCAGGACACACCGTACACTTCTCCAGAGTGGCTGTTGGCAATTTACATCCCGCCCATCAGTGTAGCAAGGCTCCCATTTCTCCATGGCCTGTCCTGCATTTCTGGTTTTGACACTTTTTTCAGCATGGCCCTTTTGACCGATGGGAAGCGAGACTTCTTTGTAGCGCTGATTTGCCTTTCCAGGTTGCTTGGTTGGCCAAAAAGGGCGTATGCGTTTTTTCCTGAATATATTCAGGAAAAAACGCATACGCCCTTTTTGGCCTAGGGCATCATTGTCAACGTTTTGCCGCTTTTCATGTGCTTTAAAGGCGATTCGTATCTACCTCCTGAAATCTGTTTCGTGCAATTCTGCCTTGATTTCAAATCCTCTTCTTTGCCTTCCCTCAATATATTTGTGGATGAGAGTTATCATTTATAACTCTGCAGGTTTGTGAATTGCAGTGCCCTGAACCTCCATTTTACAACTCGCTTTTTTGGGAGCTGGCCGCAAAAGCGCAGGATGGCTTCAGGCCCTGTTCTGGTTCCGGGGGGCAGGCTGAGCCTGTGGTTAATTCTTCTTCCTGATGGGAAAATAGAGTGACCTGTGCCTGTCCCGACACCAAGAGCTAGTCTCTCGTTGGTTCCCCGTCTTCCCGTTCATCCTCAGGACAAATTGCAACCTGTACGGAACAGGAGGTTAAAGGTGCTGATGCTCCAAGTAGGGAGATTGCTAGTAAAGCGGCTGGAAAGGCGAACCCGGGCACAAGGAGATGAGAAATGAGGTGCGTTTTAGAAACCTTTCCCCATCACACGGTGTACCATCTTCTGGGTTTCTCATGCATGTTTTCGATGTAGGAAGATGCCCTTGAACCTG
Organism: Balaenoptera borealis; assembly: GCF_965194805.1. NCBI lineage: Eukaryota > Metazoa > Chordata > Mammalia > Artiodactyla > Balaenopteridae > Balaenoptera > Balaenoptera borealis. The sequence continues at coordinate 155,845 of NW_028123179.1, forward strand.
GAGATTTGGGACCCATGCGATGGGTACCACGCAGTATTACTTTAAAGGGTCTGCGTTTGCTCACCCAACCTCACCAAACCTCTCAGCCCCAAGAGTGTCCACCCTTATGTCTCATCCAGCTGTGGGTCTAGATATGGTCAATCCAGGTTGCATCACAGCCCCTGAACGCATTGTGTAAGAATTTCTCTCTCTTTCACTGTCGTTGTTTCATGGGTTTTTCAAAGTAATTTATTTTCATAATGGGGTTTAGCTGCTTTTCACTGCTGTGTTTATGTCGCTTTACACCCACTTGACACACTAACAGAGAGATATCAATACATAGGTTTTAAGATTATTACTAGTCAGATATATTCTTGTGCGGTGAATAGGGCGTGTTGAGTCCAGTTCTCTGAGCAAGGAGTAGGTCTTGTCTATTACATATTGGGTTTATGGAACGGTATCTGAGCTAATTTGATACCCTTGTTTTATGTATCACCCCACCTCACCTTTCCCGTTAAGCAGCCATAGTGTGTTTTCTGCATGTGTGACTCTGTTCTGTTTTGTAATTCAGTTCAAGTGTAACGGTTTTTACATTCCCTCTATCAGTGATACCTTATGAGAAGTGTCCTTTTCTGTGTGACTTATTTCACTTAGAATCGTCGTACCTAAATCCACTCATCATGCTGCTACTAACCTTATGACATTGATTTCATGGCTGAGTGATATTCCATTGTACATAAGGACCACAACTTCTTTATCCATTTTTCTCTTTCCTGGGATATTTAAGGTGGAATGAAGTGGAGGTCCTTGTCAACAGAGCAGCCCTCAACTTTGGGGTGCTTGTGTCTTGCTGATTTTTCATTTTCCCAATTTATAACCCCATGAGTGGAAGTGCCCTATGCTCTCTAAGCTGTGTTTTTCAGATGTTTCAGGACACACCGTACACTTCTCCAGAGTGGCTGTTGGCAATTTACATCCCGCCCATCAGTGTAGCAAGGCTCCCATTTCTCCATGGCCTGTCCTGCATTTCTGGTTTTGACACTTTTTTCAGCATGGCCCTTTTGACCGATGGGAAGCGAGACTTCTCTGTAGCGCTGATTTGCCTTTCCAGGTTGCTTGGTTGGCCAAAAAGGGCGTATGCGTTTTTTCCTGAATATATTCAGGAAAAAACGCATACGCCCTTTTTGGCCAAGGGCATCATTGTCAACATTTTGCCGCTTTTCATGTGCTTTAAAGGCGATTCGAATCTACCTCCTGAAATCTGTTTCCTGCAATTCTGCCTTGATTTCAAATCCTCTTCTTTGCCTTCCCTCAATATATTTGTGGACGAGAGTTATCATTTATAACTCTGCAGGTTTGTGAATTGCAGTGCCCTGAACCTCCATTTTACAACTCGCTTTTTTGGGAGCTGGCCGCAAAAGCGCAGGATGGCTTCAGGCCCTGTTCTGGTTCCGGGGGGCAGGCTGAGCCTGTGGTTAATTCTTCTTCCTGATGGGAAAATAGAGTGACCTGTGCCTGTCCCAACACCAAGAGCTAGTCTCTCGTTGGTTCCCCGTCTTCCCGTTCATCCTCAGGACAAATTGCAACCTGTACGGAACAGGAGGTTAAAGGTGCTGATGCTCCAAGTAGGGAGATTGCTAGTAAAGCGGCTGGAATGGCGAACCCGGGCACAAGGAGATGAGAAGTGAGGTGCGTTTTAGAAACCTTTCCCCATCACACGGTGTACCATCTTCTGGGTTTCTCATGCATGTTTTCGATGTAGGAAGATGCCCTTGAACCTGGAGATTTGGGACCCATGCGATGGGTACCACGCCGTATTACTTTAAAGGGTCTGCATTTGCTCACCCAACCTCACCAAACCTCTCAGCCCCAAGAGTGTCCACCCTTATGTCTCATCCAGCTGTGGGTCTAGATATGGTCAATCCAGGTTGCATCACAGCCCCTGAACTCATTGTGTAAGAATTTCTATCTCTTTCACTGTCGTTGTTTCATGGGTTTTTCAAAGTAATTTATTTTCATAATGGGGTTTAGCTGCTTTTCACGGCTGTGTTTATGCCGCTTTACACCCACTTGACACACTAACAGAGAGATATCAATACATAGGTTTTAAGATTATTACTAGTCAGATATATTCTTGTGCGGTGAATAGGGCGTGTTGAGTCCAGTTCTCTGAGCAAGGAGTAGGTCTTGTCTACTACATATTGGGTTTATGGAACGGTATCTGAGCTAATTTGATACCCTTGTTTTATGTATCACCCCACCTCACCTTTCCCGTTAAGCAGCCATAGTCTGTTTTCTGCATGTGTGACTCTGTTCTGTTTTGTAATTCAGTTCAAGTGTAACGGTTTTTACATTCCCTCTAAAAGTGATACCTTATGAGAAGTGTCCTTTTCTGTGTGACTTATTTCAGTTAGAATCGTCGTACCTAAATCCACTCATCATGCTGCTACTAACCTTATGACATTGATTTCATGGCTGAGTGATATTCCATTGTACATAAGGACCACAACTTCTTTATCCATTTTTCTCTTTCCTGGGATATTTAAGGTGGAATGAAGTGGAGGTCCTTGTCAACAGAGCAGCCCTCAACTTTGGGGTGCTTGTGTCTTGCTGATTTTTCATTTTCCCAATTTATACCCCCATGAGTGGAAGTGCCCTATGCTCTCTAAGCTGTGTTTTTCAGATGTTTCAGGACACACCGTACACTTCTCCAGAGTGGCTGTTGGCAATTTACATCCCGCCCATCAGTGTAGCAAGGCTCCCATTTCTCCATGGCCTGTCCTGCATTTCTGGTTTTGACACTTTTTTCAGCATGGCCCTTTTGACCGATGGGAAGCGAGACTTCTTTGTAGCGCTGATTTGCCTTTCCAGGTTGCTTGGTTGGCCAAAAAGGGCGTATGCGTTTTTTCCTGAATATATTCAGGAAAAAACGCATACGCCCTTTTTGGCCTAGGGCATCATTGTCAACGTTTTGCCGCTTTTCATGTGCTTTAAAGGCGATTCGTATCTACCTCCTGAAATCTGTTTCGTGCAATTCTGCCTTGATTTCAAATCCTCTTCTTTGCCTTCCCTCAATATATTTGTGGATGAGAGTTATCATTTATAACTCTGCAGGTTTGTGAATTGCAGTGCCCTGAACCTCCATTTTACAACTCGCTTTTTTGGGAGCTGGCCGCAAAAGCGCAGGATGGCTTCAGGCCCTGTTCTGGTTCCGGGGGGCAGGCTGAGCCTGTGGTTAATTCTTCTTCCTGATGGGAAAATAGAGTGACCTGTGCCTGTCCCGACACCAAGAGCTAGTCTCTCGTTGGTTCCCCGTCTTCCCGTTCATCCTCAGGACAAATTGCAACCTGTACGGAACAGGAGGTTAAAGGTGCTGATGCTCCAAGTAGGGAGATTGCTAGTAAAGCGGCTGGAAAGGCGAACCCGGGCACAAGGAGATGAGAAATGAGGTGCGTTTTAGAAACCTTTCCCCATCACACGGTGTACCATCTTCTGGGTTTCTCATGCATGTTTTCGATGTAGGAAGATGCCCTTGAACCTGGAGATTTGGGACCCATGCGATGGGTACCACGCAGTATTACTTTAAAGGGTCTGCGTTTGCTCACCCAACCTCACCAAACCTCTCAGCCCCAAGAGTGTCCACCCTTATGTCTCATCCAGCTGTGGGTCTAGATATGGTCAATCCAGGTTGCATCACAGCCCCTGAACGCATTGTGTAAGAATTTCTCTCTCTTTCACTGTCGTTGTTTCATGGGTTTTTCAAAGTAATTTATTTTCATAATGGGGTTTAGCTGCTTTTCACTGCTGTGTTTATGTCGCTTTACACCCACTTGACACACTAACAGAGAGATATCAATACATAGGTTTTAAGATTATTACTAGTCAGATATATTCTTGTGCGGTGAATAGGGCGTGTTGAGTCCAGTTCTCTGAGCAAGGAGTAGGTCTTGTCTATTACATATTGGGTTTATGGAACGGTATCTGAGCTAATTTGATACCCTTGTTTTATGTATCACCCCACCTCACCTTTCCCGTTAAGCAGCCATAGTGTGTTTTCTGCATGTGTGACTCTGTTCTGTTTTGTAATTCAGTTCAAGTGTAACGGTTTTTACATTCCCTCTATCAGTGATACCTTATGAGAAGTGTCCTTTTCTGTGTGACTTATTTCACTTAGAATCGTCGTACCTAAATCCACTCATCATGCTGCTACTAACCTTATGACATTGATTTCATGGCTGAGTGATATTCCATTGTACATAAGGACCACAACTTCTTTATCCATTTTTCTCTTTCCTGGGATATTTAAGGTGGAATGAAGTGGAGGTCCTTGTCAACAGAGCAGCCCTCAACTTTGGGGTGCTTGTGTCTTGCTGATTTTTCATTTTCCCAATTTATAACCCCATGAGTGGAAGTGCCCTATGCTCTCTAAGCTGTGTTTTTCAGATGTTTCAGGACACACCGTACACTTCTCCAGAGTGGCTGTTGGCAATTTACATCCCGCCCATCAGTGTAGCAAGGCTCCCATTTCTCCATGGCCTGTCCTGCATTTCTGGTTTTGACACTTTTTTCAGCATGGCCCTTTTGACCGATGGGAAGCGAGACTTCTCTGTAGCGCTGATTTGACTTTCCAGGTTGCTTGGTTGGCCAAAAAGGGCGTATGCGTTTTTTCCTGAATATATTCAGGAAAAAACGCATACGCCCTTTTTGGCCAAGGGCATCATTGTCAACGTTTTGCCGCTTTTCATGTGCTTTAAAGGCGATTCGTATCTACCTCCTGAAATCTGTTTCGTGCAATTCTGCCTTGATTTCAAATCCTCTTCTTTGCCTTCCCTCAATATATTTGTGGATGAGAGTTATCATTTATAACTCTGCAGGTTTGTGAATTGCAGTGCCCTGAACCTCCATTTTACAACTCGCTTTTTTGGGAGCTGGCCGCAAAAGCGCAGGATGGCTTCAGGCCCTGTTCTGGTTCCGGGGGGCAGGCTGAGCCTGTGGTTAATTCTTCTTCCTGATGGGAAAATAGAGTGACCTGTGCCTGTCCCGACACCAAGAGCTAGTCTCTCGTTGGTTCCCCGTCTTCCCGTTCATCCTCAGGACAAATTGCAACCTGTACGGAACAGGAGGTTAAAGGTGCTGATGCTCCAAGTAGGGAGATTGCTAGTAAAGCGGCTGGAAAGGCGAACCCGGGCACAAGGAGATGAGAAATGAGGTGCGTTTTAGAAACCTTTCCCCATCACACGGTGTACCATCTTCTGGGTTTCTCATGCATGTTTTCGATGTAGGAAGATGCCCTTGAACCTGGAGATTTGGGACCCATGCGATGGGTACCACGCCGTATTACTTTAAAGGGTCTGCGTTTGCTCACCCAACCTCACCAAACCTCTCAGCCCCAAGAGTGTCCACCCTTATGTCTCATCCAGCTGTGGGTCTAGATATGGTGAATCCAGGTTGCATCACAGCCCCTGAACGCATTGTGTAAGAATTTCTCTCTCTTTCACTGTCGTTGTTTCATGGGTTTTTCAAAGTAATTTATTTTCATAATGGGGTTTAGCTGCTTTTCACGGCTGTGTTTATGTCGCTTTACACCCACTTGACACACTAACAGAGAGATATCAATACATAGGTTTTAAGATTATTACTAGTCAGATATATTCTTGTGCGGTGAATAGGGCGTGTTGAGTCCAGTTCTCTGAGCAAGGAGTAGGTCTTGTCTATTACATATTGGGTTTATGGAACGGTATCTGAGCTAATTTGATACCCTTGTTTTATGTATCACCCCACCTCACCTTTCCCGTTAAGCAGCCATAGTGTGTTTTCTGCATGTGTGACTCTGTTCTGTTTTGTAATTCAGTTCAACTGTAACGGTTTTTACATTCCCTCTATCAGTGATACCTTATGAGAAGTGTCCTTTTCTGTGTGACTTATTTCACTTAGAATCGTCGTACCTAAATCCACTCATCATGCTGCTACTAACCTTATGACATTGATTTCATGGCTGAGTGATATTCCATTGTACATAAGGACCACAACTTCTTTATCCATTTTTCTCTTTCCTGGGATATTTAAGGTGGAATGAAGTGGAGGTCCTTGTCAACAGAGCAGCCCTCAACTTTGGGGTGCTTGTGTCTTGCTGATTTTTCATTTTCCCAATTTATACCCCCATGAGTGGAAGTGCCCTATGCTCTCTAAGCTGTGTTTTTCAGATGTTTCAGGACACACCGTACACTTCTCCAGAGTGGCTGTTGGCAATTTACATCCCGCCCATCAGTGTAGCAAGGCTCCCATTTCTCCATGGCCTGTCCTGCATTTCTGGTTTTGACACTTTTTTCAGCATGGCCCTTTTGACCGATGGGAAGCGAGACTTCTCTGTAGCGCTGATTTGCCTTTCCAGGTTGCTTGGTTGGCCAAAAAGGGCGTATGCGTTTTTTCCTGAATATATTCAGGAAAAAACGCATACGCCCTTTTTGGCCAAGGGCATCATTGTCAACGTTTTGCCGCTTTTCATGTGCTTTAAAGGCGATTCGTATCTACCTCCTGAAATCTGTTTCGTGCAATTCTGCCTTGATTTCAAATCCTCTTCTTTGCCTTCCCTCAATATATTTGTGGACGAGAGTTATCATTTATAACTAGGCAGGTTTGTGAATTGCAGTGCCCTGAACCTCCATTTTACAACTCGCTTTTTTGGGAGCTGGCCGCAAAAGCGCAGGATGGCTTCAGGCCCTGTTCTGGTTCCGGGGGGCAGGCTGAGCCTGTGGTTAATTCTTCTTCCTGATGAGAAAATAGAGTGACCTGTGCCTGTCCCGACACCAAGAGCTAGTCTCTCGTTGGTTCCCCGTCTTCCCGTTCATCCTCAGGACAAATTGCAACCTGTACGGAACAGGAGGTTAAAGGTGCTGATGCTCCAAGTAGGGAGATTGCTAGTAAAGCGGCTGGAAAGGCGAACCCGGGCACAAGGAGATGAGAAATGAGGTGCGTTTTAGAAACCTTTCCCCATCACACGGTGTACCATCTTCTGGGTTTCTCATGCATGTTTTCGATGTAGGAAGATGCCCTTGAACCTGGAGATTTGGGACCCATGCGATGGGTACCACGCCGTATTACTTTAAAGGGTCTGCATTTGCTCACCCAACCTCACCAAACCTCTCAGCCCCAAGAGTGTCCACCCTTATGTCTCATCCAGCTGTGGGTCTAGATATGGTCAATCCAGGTTGCATCACAGCCCCTGAACTCATTGTGTAAGAATTTCTATCTCTTTCACTGTCGTTGTTTCATGGGTTTTTCAAAGTAATTTATTTTCATAATGGGGTTTAGCTGCTTTTCACGGCTGTGTTTATGCCGCTTTACACCCACTTGACACACTAACAGAGAGATATCAATACATAGGTTTTAAGATTATTACTAGTCAGATATATTCTTGTGCGGTGAATAGGGCGTGTTGAGTCCAGTTCTCTGAGCAAGGAGTAGGTCTTGTCTACTACATATTGGGTTTATGGAACGGTATCTGAGCTAATTTGATACCCTTGTTTTATGTATCACCCCACCTCACCTTTCCCGTTAAGCAGCCATAGTCTGTTTTCTGCATGTGTGACTCTGTTCTGTTTTGTAATTCAGTTCAAGTGTAACGGTTTTTACATTCCCTCTAAAAGTGATACCTTATGAGAAGTGTCCTTTTCTGTGTGACTTATTTCAGTTAGAATCGTCGTACCTAAATCCACTCATCATGCTGCTACTAACCTTATGACATTGATTTCATGGCTGAGTGATATTCCATTGTACATAAGGACCACAACTTCTTTATCCATTTTTCTCTTTCCTGGGATATTTAAGGTGGAATGAAGTGGAGGTCCTTGTCAACAGAGCAGCCCTCAACTTTGGGGTGCTTGTGTCTTGCTGATTTTTCATTTTCCCAATTTATACCCCCATGAGTGGAAGTGCCCTATGCTCTCTAAGCTGTGTTTTTCAGATGTTTCAGGACACACCGTACACTTCTCCAGAGTGGCTGCTGGCAATTTACATCCCGCCCATCAGTGTAGCAAGGCTCCCATTTCTCCATGGCCTGTCCTGCATTTCTGGTTTTGACACTTTTTTCAGCATGGCCCTTTTGACCGATGGGTAGCGAGACTTCTCTGTAGCGCTGATTTGCCTTTCCAGGTTGCTTGGTTGGCCAAAAAGGGCGTATGCCTTTTTTCCTGAATATATTCAGGAAAAAACGCATACGCCCTTTTTGGCCAAGGGCATCATTGTCAACGTTTTGCCGCTTTTCATGTGCTTTAAAGGCGATTCGTATCTACCTCCTGAAATCTGTTTCGTGCAATTCTGCCTTGATTTCAAATCCTCTTCTTTGCCTTCCCTCAATATATTTGTGGATGAGAGTTATCATTTATAACTCTGCAGGTTTGTGAATTGCAGTGCCCTGAACCTCCATTTTACAACTCGCTTTTTTGGGAGCTGGCCGCAAAAGCGCAGGATGGCTTCAGGCCCTGTTCTGGTTCCGGGGGGCAGGCTGAGCCTGTGGTTAATTCTTCTTCCTGATGGGAAAATAGAGTGACCTGTGCCTGTCCCGACACCAAGAGCTAGTCTCTCGTTGGTTCCCCGTCTTCCCGTTCATCCTCAGGACAAATTGCAACCTGTACGGAACAGGAGGTTAAAGGTGCTGATGCTCCAAGTAGGGAGATTGCTAGTAAAGCGGCTGGAAAGGCGAACCCGGGCACAAGGAGATGAGAAATGAGGTGCGTTTTAGAAACCTTTCCCCATCACACGGTGTACCATCTTCTGGGTTTCTCATGCATGTTTTCGATGTAGGAAGATGCCCTTGAACCTGGAGATTTGGGACCCATGCGATGGGTACCACGCAGTATTACTTTAAAGGGTCTGCGTTTGCTCACCCAACCTCACCAAACCTCTCAGCCCCAAGAGTGTCCACCCTTATGTCTCATCCAGCTGTGGGTCTAGATATGGTCAATCCAGGTTGCATCACAGCCCCTGAACGCATTGTGTAAGAATTTCTCTCTCTTTCACTGTCGTTGTTTCATGGGTTTTTCAAAGTAATTTATTTTCATAATGGGGTTTAGCTGCTTTTCACTGCTGTGTTTATGTCGCTTTACACCCACTTGACACACTAACAGAGAGATATCAATACATAGGTTTTAAGATTATTACTAGTCAGATATATTCTTGTGCGGTGAATAGGGCGTGTTGAGTCCAGTTCTCTGAGCAAGGAGTAGGTCTTGTCTATTACATATTGGGTTTATGGAACGGTATCTGAGCTAATTTGATACCCTTGTTTTATGTATCACCCCACCTCACCTTTCCCGTTAAGCAGCCATAGTGTGTTTTCTGCATGTGTGACTCTGTTCTGTTTTGTAATTCAGTTCAAGTGTAACGGTTTTTACATTCCCTCTATCAGTGATACCTTATGAGAAGTGTCCTTTTCTGTGTGACTTATTTCACTTAGAATCGTCGTACCTAAATCCACTCATCATGCTGCTACTAACCTTATGACATTGATTTCATGGCTGAGTGATATTCCATTGTACATAAGGACCACAACTTCTTTATCCATTTTTCTCTTTCCTGGGATATTTAAGGTGGAATGAAGTGGAGGTCCTTGTCAACAGAGCAGCCCTCAACTTTGGGGTGCTTGTGTCTTGCTGATTTTTCATTTTCCCAATTTATAACCCCATGAGTGGAAGTGCCCTATGCTCTCTAAGCTGTGTTTTTCAGATGTTTCAGGACACACCGTACACTTCTCCAGAGTGGCTGTTGGCAATTTACATCCCGCCCATCAGTGTAGCAAGGCTCCCATTTCTCCATGGCCTGTCCTGCATTTCTGGTTTTGACACTTTTTTCAGCATGGCCCTTTTGACCGATGGGAAGCGAGACTTCTCTGTAGCGCTGATTTGACTTTCCAGGTTGCTTGGTTGGCCAAAAAGGGCGTATGCGTTTTTTCCTGAATATATTCAGGAAAAAACGCATATGCCCTTTTTGGCCAAGGGCATCATTGTCAACGTTTTGCCGCTTTTCATGTGCTTTAAAGGCGATTCGTATCTACCTCCTGAAATCTGTTTCGTGCAATTCTGCCTTGATTTCAAATCCTCTTCTTTGCCTTCCCTCAATATATTTGTGGACGAGAGTTATCATTTATAACTCTGCAGGTTTGTGAATTGCAGTGCCCTGAACCTCCATTTTACAACTCGCTTTTTTGGGAGCTGGCCGCAAAAGCGCAGGATGGCTTCAGGCCCTGTTCTGGTTCCGGGGGGCAGGCTGAGCCTGTGGTTAATTCTTCTTCCTGATGGGAAAATAGAGTGACCTGTGCCTGTCCCGACACCAAGAGCTAGTCTCTCGTTGGTTACCCGTCTTCCCGTTCATCCTCAGGACAAATTGCAACCTGTACGGAACAGGAGGTTAAAGGTGCTGATGCTCCAAGTAGGGAGATTGCTAGTAAAGCGGCTGGAAAGGCGAACCCGGGCACAAGGAGATGAGAAATGAGGTGCGTTTTAGAAACCTTTCCCCATCACACGGTGTACCATCTTCTGGGTTTCTCATGCATGTTTTCGATGTAGGAAGATGCCCTTGAACCTGGAGATTTGGGACCCATGCGATGGGTACCACGCAGTATTACTTTAAAGGGTCTGCGTTTGCTCACCCAACCTCACCAAACCTCTCAGCCCCAAGAGTGTCCACCCTTATGTCTCATCCAGCTGTGGGTCTAGATATGGTCAATCCAGGTTGCATCACAGCCCCTGAACGCATTGTGTAAGAATTTCTCTCTCTTTCACTGTCGTTGTTTCATGGGTTTTTCAAAGTAATTTATTTTCATAATGGGGTTTAGCTGCTTTTCACGGCTGTGTTTATGTCGCTTTACACCCACTTGACACACTAACAGAGAGATATCAATACATAGGTTTTACGACTATTACTAGTCAGATATATTCTTGTGCGGTGAATAGGGCGTGTTGAGTCCAGTTCTCTGAGCAAGGAGTAGGTCTTGTCTATTACATATTGGGTTTATGGAACGGTATCTGAGCTAATTTGATACCCTTGATTTATGTATCACCCCACCTCACCTTTCCCGTTAAGCAGCCATAGTCTGTTTTCTGCATGTGTGACTCTGTTCTGTTTTGTAATTCAGTTCAAGTGTAACGGTTTTTACATTCCCTCTAAAAGTGATACCTTATGAGAAGTGTCCTTTTCTGTGTGACTTATTTCAGTTAGAATCGTCGTACCTAAATCCACTCATCATGCTGCTACTAACCTTATGACATTGATTTCATGGCTGAGTGATATTCCATTGTACATAAGGACCACAACTTCTTTATCCATTTTTCTCTTTCCTGGGATATTTAAGGTGGAATGAAGTGGAGGTCCTTGTCAACAGAGCAGCCCTAAACTTTGGGGTGCTTGTGTCTTGCTGATTTTTCATTTTCCCAATTTATACCCCCATGAGTGGAAGTGCCCTATGCTCTCTAAGCTGTGTTTTTCAGATGTTTCAGGACACACCGTACACTTCTCCAGAGTGGCTGTTGGCAATTTACATCCCGCCCATCAGTGTAGCAAGGCTCCCATTTCTCCATGGCCTGTCCTGCATTTCTGGTTTTGACACTTTTTTCAGCATGGCCCTTTTGACCGATGGGAAGCGAGACTTCTCTGTAGCGCTGATTTGCCTTTCCAGGTTGCTTGGTTGGCCAAAAAGGGCGTATGCGTTTTTTCCTGAATATATTCAGGAAAAAACGCATACGCCCTTTTTGGCCAAGGGCATCATTGTCAACGTTTTGCCGCTTTTCATGTGCTTTAAAGGCGATTCGTATCTACCTCCTGAAATCTGTTTCGTGCAATTCTGCCTTGATTTCAAATCCTCTTCTTTGCCTTCCCTCAATATATTTGTGGACGAGAGTTATCATTTATAACTCTGCAGGTTTGTGAATTGCAGTGCCCTGAACCTCCATTTTACAACTCGCTTTTTTGGGAGCTGGCCGCAAAAGCGCAGGATGGCTTCAGGCCCTGTTCTGGTTCCGGGGGGCAGGCTGAGCCTGTGGTTAATTCTTCTTCCTGATGGGAAAATAGAGTGACCTGTGCCTGTCCCAACACCAAGAGCTAGTCTCTCGTTGGTTCCCCGTCTTCCCGTTCATCCTCAGGACAAATTGCAACCTGTACGGAACAGGAGGTTAAAGGTGCTGATGCTCCAAGTAGGGAGATTGCTAGTAAAGCGGCTGGAATGGCGAACCCGGGCACAAGGAGATGAGAAGTGAGGTGCGTTTTAGAAACCTTTCCCCATCACACGGTGTACCATCTTCTGGGTTTCTCATGCATGTTTTCGATGTAGGAAGATGCCCTTGAACCTGGAGATTTGGGACCCATGCGATGGGTACCACGCCGTATTACTTTAAAGGGTCTGCATTTGCTCACCCAACCTCACCAAACCTCTCAGCCCCAAGAGTGTCCACCCTTATGTCTCATCCAGCTGTGGGTCTAGATATGGTCAATCCAGGTTGCATCACAGCCCCTGAACTCATTGTGTAAGAATTTCTATCTCTTTCACTGTCGTTGTTTCATGGGTTTTTCAAAGTAATTTATTTTCATAATGGGGTTTAGCTGCTTTTCACGGCTGTGTTTATGCCGCTTTACACCCACTTGACACACTAACAGAGAGATATCAATACATAGGTTTTAAGATTATTACTAGTCAGATATATTCTTGTGCGGTGAATAGGGCGTGTTGAGTCCAGTTCTCTGAGCAAGGAGTAGGTCTTGTCTACTACATATTGGGTTTATGGAACGGTATCTGAGCTAATTTGATACCCTTGTTTTATGTATCACCCCACCTCACCTTTCCCGTTAAGCAGCCATAGTCTGTTTTCTGCATGTGTGACTCTGTTCTGTTTTGTAATTCAGTTCAAGTGTAACGGTTTTTACATTCCCTCTAAAAGTGATACCTTATGAGAAGTGTCCTTTTCTGTGTGACTTATTTCAGTTAGAATCGTCGTACCTAAATCCACTCATCATGCTGCTACTAACCTTATGACATTGATTTCATGGCTGAGTGATATTCCATTGTACATAAGGACCACAACTTCTTTATCCATTTTTCTCTTTCCTGGGATATTTAAGGTGGAATGAAGTGGAGGTCCTTGTCAACAGAGCAGCCCTCAACTTTGGGGTGCTTGTGTCTTGCTGATTTTTCATTTTCCCAATTTATACCCCCATGAGTGGAAGTGCCCTATGCTCTCTAAGCTGTGTTTTTCAGATGTTTCAGGACACACCGTACACTTCTCCAGAGTGGCTGTTGGCAATTTACATCCCGCCCATCAGTGTAGCAAGGCTCCCATTTCTCCATGGCCTGTCCTGCATTTCTGGTTTTGACACTTTTTTCAGCATGGCCCTTTTGACCGATGGGAAGCGAGACTTCTCTGTAGCGCTGATTTGCCTTTCCAGGTTGCTTGGTTGGCCAAAAAGGGCGTATGCGTTTTTTCCTGAATATATTCAGGAAAAAACGCATACGCCCTTTTTGGCCAAGGGCATCATTGTCAACGTTTTGCCGCTTTTCATGTGCTTTAAAGGCGATTCGTATCTACCTCCTGAAATCTGTTTCCTGCAATTCTGCCTTGATTTCAAATCCTCTTCTTTGCCTTCCCTCAATATATTTGTGGATGAGAGTTATCATTTATAACTCTGCAGGTTTGTGAATTGCAGTGCCCTGAACCTCCATTTTACAACTCGCTTTTTTGGGAGCTGGCCGCAAAAGCGCAGGATGGCTTCAGGCCCTGTTCTGGTTCCGGGGGGCAGGCTGAGCCTGTGGTTAATTCTTCTTCCTGATGGGAAAATAGAGTGACCTGTGCCTGTCCCAACACCAAGAGCTAGTCTCTCGTTGGTTCCCCGTCTTCCCGTTCATCCTCAGGACAAATTGCAACCTGTACGGAACAGGAGGTTAAAGGTGCTGATGCTCCAAGTAGGGAGATTGCTAGTAAAGCGGCTGGAATGGCGAATCCGGGCACAAGGAGATGAGAAGTGAGGTGCGTTTTAGAAACCTTTCCCCATCACACGGTGTACCATCTTCTGGGTTTCTCATGCATGTTTTCGATGTAGGAAGATGCCCTTGAACCTGGAGATTTGGGACCCATGCGATGGGTACCACGCCGTATTACTTTAAAGGGTCTGCATTTGCTCACCCAACCTCACCAAACCTCTCAGCCCCAAGAGTGTCCACCCTTATGTCTCATCCAGCTGTGGGTCTAGATATGGTCTATCCAGGTTGCATCACAGCCCCTGAACGCATTGTGTAAGAATTTCTCTCTCTTTCACTGTCGTTGTTTCATGGGTTTTTCAAAGTAATTTATTTTCATAATGGGGTTTAGCTGCTTTTCACGGCTGTGTTTATGCCGCTTTACACCCACTTGACACACTAACAGAGAGATATCAATACATAGGTTTTAAGATTATTACTAGTCAGATATATTCTTGTGCGGTGAATAGGGCGTGTTGAGTCCAGTTCTCTGAGCAAGGAGTAGGTCTTGTCTACTACATATTGGGTTTATGGAACGGTATCTGAGCTAATTTGATACCCTTGTTTTATGTATCACCCCACCTCACCTTTCCCGTTAAGCAGCCATAGTCTGTTTTCTGCATGTGTGACTCTGTTCTGTTTTGTAATTCAGTTCAAGTGTAACGGTTTTTACATTCCCTCTAAAAGTGATACCTTATGAGAAGTGTCCTTTTCTGTGTGACTTATTTCACTTAGAATCGTCGTACCTAAATCCACTCATCATGCTGCTACTAACCTTATGACATTGATTTCATGGCTGAGTGATATTCCATTGTACATAAGGACCACAACTTCTTTATCCATTTTTCTCTTTCCTGGGATATTTAAGGTGGAATGAAGTGGACGTCCTTGTCAACAGAGCAGCCCTAAACTTTGGGGTGCTTGTGTCTTGCTGATTTTTCATTTTCCCAATTTATACCCCCATGAGTGGAAGTGCCCTATGCTCTCTAAGCTGTGTTTTTCAGATGTTTCAGGACACACCGTACACTTCTCCAGAGTGGCTGTTGGCAATTTACATCCCGCCCATCAGTGTAGCAAGGCTCCCATTTCTCCATGGCCTGTCCTGCATTTCTGGTTTTGACACTTTTTTCAGCATGGCCCTTTTGACCGATGGGAAGCGAGACTTCTCTGTAGCGCTGATTTGCCTTTCCAGGTTGCTTGGTTGGCCAAAAAGGGCGTATGCGTTTTTTCCTGAATATATTCAGGAAAAAACGCATACGCCCTTTTTGGCCAAGGGCATCATTGTCAACGTTTTGCCGCTTTTCATGTGCTTTAAAGGCGATTCGTATCTACCTCCTGAAATCTGTTTCGTGCAATTCTGCCTTGATTTCAAATCCTCTTCTTTGCCTTCCCTCAATATATTTGTGGACGAGAGTTATCATTTATAACTAGGCAGGTTTGTGAATTGCAGTGCCCTGAACCTCCATTTTACAACTCGCTTTTTTGGGAGCTGGCCGCAAAAGCGCAGGATGGCTTCAGGCCCTGTTCTGGTTCCGGGGGGCAGGCTGAGCCTGTGGTTAATTCTTCTTCCTGATGAGAAAATAGAGTGACCTGTGCCTGTCCCGACACCAAGAGCTAGTCTCTCGTTGGTTCCCCGTCTTCCCGTTCATCCTCAGGACAAATTGCAACCTGTACGGAACAGGAGGTTAAAGGTGCTGATGCTCCAAGTAGGGAGATTGCTAGTAAAGCGGCTGGAAAGGCGAACCCGGGCACAAGGAGATGAGAAATGAGGTGCGTTTTAGAAACCTTTCCCCATCACACGGTGTACCATCTTCTGGGTTTCTCATGCATGTTTTCGATGTAGGAAGATGCCCTTGAACCTGGAGATTTGGGACCCATGCGATGGGTACCACGCAGTATTACTTTAAAGGGTCTGCGTTTGCTCACCCAACCTCACCAAACCTCTCAGCCCCAAGAGTGTCCACCCTTATGTCTCATCCAGCTGTGGGTCTAGATATGGTGAATCCAGGTTGCATCACAGCCCCTGAACGCATTGTGTAAGAATTTCTCTCTCTTTCACTGTCGTTGTTTCATGGGTTTTTCAAAGTAATTTATTTTCATAATGGGGTTTAGCTGCTTTTCACTGCTGTGTTTATGCCGCTTTACACCCACTTGACACACTAACAGAGAGATATCAATACATAGGTTTTAAGATTATTACTAGTCAGATATATTCTTGTGCGGTGAATAGGGCGTGTTGAGTCCAGTTCTCTGAGCAAGGAGTAGGTCTTGTCTACTACATATTGGGTTTATGGAACGGTATCTGAGCTAATTTGATACCCTTGTTTTATGTATCACCCCACCTCACCTTTCCCGTTAAGCAGCCATAGTCTGTTTTCTGCATGTGTGACTCTGTTCTGTTTTGTAATTCAGTTCAAGTGTAACGGTTTTTACATTCCCTCTAAAAGTGATACCTTATGAGAAGTGTCCTTTTCTGTGTGACTTATTTCAGTTAGAATCGTCGTACCTAAATCCACTCATCATGCTGCTACTAACCTTATGACATTGATTTCATGGCTGAGTGATATTCCATTGTACATAAGGACCACAACTTCTTTATCCATTTTTCTCTTTCCTGGGATATTTAAGGTGGAATGAAGTGGAGGTCCTTGTCAACAGAGCAGCCCTCAACTTTGGGGTGCTTGTGTCTTGCTGATTTTTCATTTTCCCAATTTATACCCCCATGAGTGGAAGTGCCCTATGCTCTCTAAGCTGTGTTTTTCAGATGTTTCAGGACACACCGTACACTTCTCCAGAGTGGCTGTTGGCAATTTACATCCCGCCCATCAGTGTAGCAAGGCTCCCATTTCTCCATGGCCTGTCCTGCATTTCTGGTTTTGACACTTTTTTCAGCATGGCCCTTTTGACCGATGGGAAGCGAGACTTCTCTGTAGCGCTGATTTGCCTTTCCAGGTTGCTTGGTTGGCCAAAAAGGGCGTATGCGTTTTTTCCTGAATATATTCAGGAAAAAACGCATACGCCCTTTTTGGCCAAGGGCATCATTGTCAACGTTTTGCCGCTTTTCATGTGCTTTAAAGGCGATTCGTATCTACCTCCTGAAATCTGTTTCGTGCAATTCTGCCTTGATTTCAAATCCTCTTCTTTGCCTTCCCTCAATATATTTGTGGATGAGAGTTATCATTTATAACTCTGCAGGTTTGTGAATTGCAGTGCCCTGAACCTCCATTTTACAACTCGCTTTTTTGGGAGCTGGCCGCAAAAGCGCAGGATGGCTTCAGGCCCTGTTCTGGTTCCGGGGGGCAGGCTGAGCCTGTGGTTAATTCTTCTTCCTGATGGGAAAATAGAGTGACCTGTGCCTGTCCCGACACCAAGAGCTAGTCTCTCGTTGGTTCCCCGTCTTCCCGTTCATCCTCAGGACAAATTGCAACCTGTACGGAACAGGAGGTTAAAGGTGCTGATGCTCCAAGTAGGGAGATTGCTAGTAAAGCGGCTGGAAAGGCGAACCCGGGCACAAGGAGATGAGAAATGAGGTGCGTTTTAGAAACCTTTCCCCATCACACGGTGTACCATCTTCTGGGTTTCTCATGCATGTTTTCGATGTAGGAAGATGCCCTTGAACCTGGAGATTTGGGACCCATGCGATGGGTACCACGCCGTATTACTTTAAAGGGTCTGCGTTTGCTCACCCAACCTCACCAAACCTCTCAGCCCCAAGAGTGTCCACCCTTATGTCTCATCCAGCTGTGGGTCTAGATATGGTCAATCCAGGTTGCATCACAGCCCCTGAACGCATTGTGTAAGAATTTCTCTCTCTTTCACTGTCGTTGTTTCATGGGTTTTTCAAAGTAATTTATTTTCATAATGGGGTTTAGCTGCTTTTCACTGCTGTGTTTATGTCGCTTTACACCCACTTGACACACTAACAGAGAGATATCAATACATAGGTTTTAAGATTATTACTAGTCAGATATATTCTTGTGCGGTGAATAGGGCGTGTTGAGTCCAGTTCTCTGAGCAAGGAGTAGGTCTTGTCTATTACATATTGGGTTTATGGAACGGTATCTGAGCTAATTTGATACCCTTGTTTTATGTATCACCCCACCTCACCTTTCCCGTTAAGCAGCCATAGTGTGTTTTCTGCATGTGTGACTCTGTTCTGTTTTGTAATTCAGTTCAAGTGTAACGGTTTTTACATTCCCTCTATCAGTGATACCTTATGAGAAGTGTCCTTTTCTGTGTGACTTATTTCACTTAGAATCGTCGTACCTAAATCCACTCATCATGCTGCTACTAACCTTATGACATTGATTTCATGGCTGAGTGATATTCCATTGTACATAAGGACCACAACTTCTTTATCCATTTTTCTCTTTCCTGGGATATTTAAGGTGGAATGAAGTGGAGGTCCTTGTCAACAGAGCAGCCCTCAACTTTGGGGTGCTTGTGTCTTGCTGATTTTTCATTTTCCCAATTTATACCCCCATGAGTGGAAGTGCCCTATGCTCTCTAAGCTGTGTTTTTCAGATGTTTCAGGACACACCGTACACTTCTCCAGAGTGGCTGTTGGCAATTTACATCCCGCCCATCAGTGTAGCAAGGCTCCCATTTCTCCATGGCCTGTCCTGCATTTCTGGTTTTGACACTTTTTTCAGCATGGCCCTTTTGACCGATGGGAAGCGAGACTTCTCTGTAGCGCTGATTTGCCTTTCCAGGTTGCTTGGTTGGCCAAAAAGGGCGTATGCGTTTTTTCCTGAATATATTCAGGAAAAAACGCATACGCCCTTTTTGGCCAAGGGCATCATTGTCAACGTTTTGCCGCTTTTCATGTGCTTTAAAGGCGATTCGTATCTACCTCCTGAAATCTGTTTCGTGCAATTCTGCCTTGATTTCAAATCCTCTTCTTTGCCTTCCCTCAATATATTTGTGGACGAGAGTTATCATTTATAACTCTGCAGGTTTGTGAATTGCAGTGCCCTGAACCTCCATTTTACAACTCGCTTTTTTGGGAGCTGGCCGCAAAAGCGCAGGATGGCTTCAGGCCCTGTTCTGGTTCCGGGGGGCAGGCTGAGCCTGTGGTTAATTCTTCTTCCTGATGGGAAAATAGAGTGACCTGTGCCTGTCCCGACACCAAGAGCTAGTCTCTCGTTGGTTCCCCGTCTTCCCGTTCATCCTCAGGACAAATTGCAACCTGTACGGAACAGGAGGTTAAAGGTGCTGATGCTCCAAGTAGGGAGATTGCTAGTAAAGCGGCTGGAAAGGCGAACCCGGGCACAAGGAGATGAGAAATGAGGTGCGTTTTAGAAACCTTTCCCCATCACACGGTGTACCATCTTCTGGGTTTCTCATGCATGTTTTCGATGTAGGAAGATGCCCTTGAACCTGGAGATTTGGGACCCATGCGATGGGTACCACGCCGTATTACTTTAAAGGGTCTGCATTTGCTCACCCAACCTCACCAAACCTCTCAGCCCCAAGAGTGTCCACCCTTATGTCTCATCCAGCTGTGGGTCTAGATATGGTCAATCCAGGTTGCATCACAGCCCCTGAACGCATTGTGTAAGAATTTCTCTCTCTTTCACTGTCGTTGTTTCATGGGTTTTTCAAAGTAATTTATTTTCATAATGGGGTTTAGCTGCTTTTCACTGCTGTGTTTATGTCGCTTTACACCCACTTGACACACTAACAGAGAGATATCAATACATAGGTTTTAAGATTATTACTAGTCAGATATATTCTTGTGCGGTGAATAGGGCGTGTTGAGTCCAGTTCTCTGAGCAAGGAGTAGGTCTTGTCTATTACATATTGGGTTTATGGAACGGTATCTGAGCTAATTTGATACCCTTGTTTTATGTATCACCCCACCTCACCTTTCCCGTTAAGCAGCCATAGTGTGTTTTCTGCATGTGTGACTCTGTTCTGTTTTGTAATTCAGTTCAAGTGTAACGGTTTTTACATTCCCTCTATCAGTGATACCTTATGAGAAGTGTCCTTTTCTGTGTGACTTATTTCACTTAGAATCGTCGTACCTAAATCCACTCATCATGCTGCTACTAACCTTATGACATTGATTTCATGGCTGAGTGATATTCCATTGTACATAAGGACCACAACTTCTTTATCCATTTTTCTCTTTCCTGGGATATTTAAGGTGGAATGAAGTGGAGGTCCTTGTCAACAGAGCAGCCCTCAACTTTGGGGTGCTTGTGTCTTGCTGATTTTTCATTTTCCCAATTTATACCCCCATGAGTGGAAGTGCCCTATGCTCTCTAAGCTGTGTTTTTCAGATGTTTCAGGACACACCGTACACTTCTCCAGAGTGGCTGTTGGCAATTTACATCCCGCCCATCAGTGTAGCAAGGCTCCCATTTCTCCATGGCCTGTCCTGCATTTCTGGTTTTGACACTTTTTTCAGCATGGCCCTTTTGACCGATGGGAAGCGAGACTTCTCTGTAGCGCTGATTTGCCTTTCCAGGTTGCTTGGTTGGCCAAAAAGGGCGTATGCGTTTTTTCCTGAATATATTCAGGAAAAAACGCATACGCCCTTTTTGGCCAAGGGCATCATTGTCAACGTTTTGCCGCTTTTCATGTGCTTTAAAGGCGATTCGTATCTACCTCCTGAAATCTGTTTCGTGCAATTCTGCCTTGATTTCAAATCCTCTTCTTTGCCTTCCCTCAATATATTTGTGGACGAGAGTTATCATTTATAACTAGGCAGGTTTGTGAATTGCAGTGCCCTGAACCTCCATTTTACAACTCGCTTTTTTGGGAGCTGGCCGCAAAAGCGCAGGATGGCTTCAGGCCCTGTTCTGGTTCCGGGGGGCAGGCTGAGCCTGTGGTTAATTCTTCTTCCTGATGAGAAAATAGAGTGACCTGTGCCTGTCCCGACACCAAGAGCTAGTCTCTCGTTGGTTCCCCGTCTTCCCGTTCATCCTCAGGACAAATTGCAACCTGTACGGAACAGGAGGTTAAAGGTGCTGATGCTCCAAGTAGGGAGATTGCTAGTAAAGCGGCTGGAAAGGCGAACCCGGGCACAAGGAGATGAGAAATGAGGTGCGTTTTAGAAACCTTTCCCCATCACACGGTGTACCATCTTCTGGGTTTCTCATGCATGTTTTCGATGTAGGAAGATGCCCTTGAACCTGGAGATTTGGGACCCATGCGATGGGTACCACGCCGTATTACTTTAAAGGGTCTGCGTTTGCTCACCCAACCTCACCAAACCTCTCAGCCCCAAGAGTGTCCACCCTTATGTCTCATCCAGCTGTGGGTCTAGATATGGTCAATCCAGGTTGCATCACAGCCCCTGAACTCATTGTGTAAGAATTTCTATCTCTTTCACTGTCGTTGTTTCATGGGTTTTTCAAAGTAATTTATTTTCATAATGGGGTTTAGCTGCTTTTCACGGCTGTGTTTATGCCGCTTTACACCCACTTGACACACTAACAGAGAGATATCAATACATAGGTTTTAAGATTATTACTAGTCAGATATATTCTTGTGCGGTGAATAGGGCGTGTTGAGTCCAGTTCT
The DNA here is from genome assembly GCF_965194805.1 of Balaenoptera borealis. Lineage (NCBI taxonomy): Eukaryota > Metazoa > Chordata > Mammalia > Artiodactyla > Balaenopteridae > Balaenoptera > Balaenoptera borealis. The sequence continues at coordinate 177,353 of NW_028123179.1, forward strand.
CTGAGCAAGGAGTAGGTCTTGTCTACTACATATTGGGTTTATGGAACGGTATCTGAGCTAATTTGATACCCTTGTTTTATGTATCACCCCACCTCACCTTTCCCGTTAAGCAGCCATAGTCTGTTTTCTGCATGTGTGACTCTGTTCTGTTTTGTAATTCAGTTCAAGTGTAACGGTTTTTACATTCCCTCTAAAAGTGATACCTTATGAGAAGTGTCCTTTTCTGTGTGACTTATTTCACTTAGAATCGTCGTACCTAAATCCACTCATCATGCTGCTACTAACCTTATGACATTGATTTCATGGCTGAGTGATATTCCATTGTACATAAGGACCACAACTTCTTTATCTATTTTTCTCTTTCCTGGGATATTTAAGGTGGAATGAAGTGGAGGTCCTTGTCAACAGAGCAGCCCTCAACTTTGGGGTGCTTGTGTCTTGCTGATTTTTCATTTTCCCAATTTATACCCCCATGAGTGGAAGTGCCCTATGCTCTCTAAGCTGTGTTTTTCAGATGTTTCAGGACACACCGTACACTTCTCCAGAGTGGCTGTTGGCAATTTACATCCCGCCCATCAGTGTAGCAAGGCTCCCATTTCTCCATGGCCTGTCCTGCATTTCTGGTTTTGACACTTTTTTCAGCATGGCCCTTTTGACCGATGGGAAGCGAGACTTCTCTGTAGCGCTGATTTGACTTTCCAGGTTGCTTGGTTGGCCAAAAAGGGCGTATGCGTTTTTTCCTGAATATATTCAGGAAAAAACGCATATGCCCTTTTTGGCCAAGGGCATCATTGTCAACGTTTTGCCGCTTTTCATGTGCTTTAAAGGCGATTCGTATCTACCTCCTGAAATCTGTTTCGTGCAATTCTGCCTTGATTTCAAATCCTCTTCTTTGCCTTCCCTCAATATATTTGTGGATGAGAGTTATCATTTATAACTCTGCAGGTTTGTGAATTGCAGTGCCCTGAACCTCCATTTTACAACTCGCTTTTTTGGGAGCTGGCCGCAAAAGCGCAGGATGGCTTCAGGCCCTGTTCTGGTTCCGGGGGGCAGGCTGAGCCTGTGGTTAATTCTTCTTCCTGATGGGAAAATAGAGTGACCTGTGCCTGTCCCGACACCAAGAGCTAGTCTCTCGTTGGTTCCCCGTCTTCCCGTTCATCCTCAGGACAAATTGCAACCTGTACGGAACAGGAGGTTAAAGGTGCTGATGCTCCAAGTAGGGAGATTGCTAGTAAAGCGGCTGGAAAGGCGAACCCGGGCACAAGGAGATGAGAAATGAGGTGCGTTTTAGAAACCTTTCCCCATCACACGGTGTACCATCTTCTGGGTTTCTCATGCATGTTTTCGATGTAGGAAGATGCCCTTGAACCTGGAGATTTGGGACCCATGCGATGGGTACCACGCCGTATTACTTTAAAGGGTCTGCGTTTGCTCACCCAACCTCACCAAACCTCTCAGCCCCAAGAGTGTCCACCCTTATGTCTCATCCAGCTGTGGGTCTAGATATGGTCAATCCAGGTTGCATCACAGCCCCTGAACGCATTGTGTAAGAATTTCTCTCTCTTTCACTGTCGTTGTTTCATGGGTTTTTCAAAGTAATTTATTTTCATAATGGGGTTTAGCTGCTTTTCACTGCTGTGTTTATGTCGCTTTACACCCACTTGACACACTAACAGAGAGATATCAATACATAGGTTTTAAGATTATTACTAGTCAGATATATTCTTGTGCGGTGAATAGGGCGTGTTGAGTCCAGTTCTCTGAGCAAGGAGTAGGTCTTGTCTATTACATATTGGGTTTATGGAACGGTATCTGAGCTAATTTGATACCCTTGTTTTATGTATCACCCCACCTCACCTTTCCCGTTAAGCAGCCATAGTGTGTTTTCTGCATGTGTGACTCTGTTCTGTTTTGTAATTCAGTTCAACTGTAACGGTTTTTACATTCCCTCTATCAGTGATACCTTATGAGAAGTGTCCTTTTCTGTGTGACTTATTTCACTTAGAATCGTCGTACCTAAATCCACTCATCATGCTGCTACTAACCTTATGACATTGATTTCATGGCTGAGTGATATTCCATTGTACATAAGGACCACAACTTCTTTATCCATTTTTCTCTTTCCTGGGATATTTAAGGTGGAATGAAGTGGAGGTCCTTGTCAACAGAGCAGCCCTCAACTTTGGGGTGCTTGTGTCTTGCTGATTTTTCATTTTCCCAATTTATACCCCCATGAGTGGAAGTGCCCTATGCTCTCTAAGCTGTGTTTTTCAGATGTTTCAGGACACACCGTACACTTCTCCAGAGTGGCTGTTGGCAATTTACATCCCGCCCATCAGTGTAGCAAGGCTCCCATTTCTCCATGGCCTGTCCTGCATTTCTGGTTTTGACACTTTTTTCAGCATGGCCCTTTTGACCGATGGGAAGCGAGACTTCTCTGTAGCGCTGATTTGCCTTTCCAGGTTGCTTGGTTGTCCAAAAAGGGCATATGCGTTTTTTCCTGAATATATTCAGGAAAAAACGCATACGCCCTTTTTGGCCAAGGGCATCATTGTCAACGTTTTGCCGCTTTTCATGTGCTTTAAAGGCGATTCGTATCTACCTCCTGAAATCTGTTTCGTGCAATTCTGCCTTGATTTCAAATCCTCTTCTTTGCCTTCCCTCAATATATTTGTGGACGAGAGTTATCATTTATAACTAGGCAGGTTTGTGAATTGCAGTGCCCTGAACCTCCATTTTACAACTCGCTTTTTTGGGAGCTGGCCGCAAAAGCGCAGGATGGCTTCAGGCCCTGTTCTGGTTCCGGGGGGCAGGCTGAGCCTGTGGTTAATTCTTCTTCCTGATGAGAAAATAGAGTGACCTGTGCCTGTCCCGACACCAAGAGCTAGTCTCTCGTTGGTTCCCCGTCTTCCCGTTCATCCTCAGGACAAATTGCAACCTGTACGGAACAGGAGGTTAAAGGTGCTGATGCTCCAAGTAGGGAGATTGCTAGTAAAGCGGCTGGAAAGGCGAACCCGGGCACAAGGAGATGAGAAATGAGGTGCGTTTTAGAAACCTTTCCCCATCACACGGTGTACCATCTTCTGGGTTTCTCATGCATGTTTTCGATGTAGGAAGATGCCCTTGAACCTGGAGATTTGGGACCCATGCGATGGGTACCACGCCGTATTACTTTAAAGGGTCTGCATTTGCTCACCCAACCTCACCAAACCTCTCAGCCCCAAGAGTGTCCACCCTTATGTCTCATCCAGCTGTGGGTCTAGATATGGTCAATCCAGGTTGCATCACAGCCCCTGAACTCATTGTGTAAGAATTTCTATCTCTTTCACTGTCGTTGTTTCATGGGTTTTTCAAAGTAATTTATTTTCATAATGGGGTTTAGCTGCTTTTCACGGCTGTGTTTATGCCGCTTTACACCCACTTGACACACTAACAGAGAGATATCAATACATAGGTTTTAAGATTATTACTAGTCAGATATATTCTTGTGCGGTGAATAGGGCGTGTTGAGTCCAGTTCTCTGAGCAAGGAGTAGGTCTTGTCTACTACATATTGGGTTTATGGAACGGTATCTGAGCTAATTTGATACCCTTGTTTTATGTATCACCCCACCTCACCTTTCCCGTTAAGCAGCCATAGTCTGTTTTCTGCATGTGTGACTCTGTTCTGTTTTGTAATTCAGTTCAAGTGTAACGGTTTTTACATTCCCTCTAAAAGTGATACCTTATGAGAAGTGTCCTTTTCTGTGTGACTTATTTCAGTTAGAATCGTCGTACCTAAATCCACTCATCATGCTGCTACTAACCTTATGACATTGATTTCATGGCTGAGTGATATTCCATTGTACATAAGGACCACAACTTCTTTATCCATTTTTCTCTTTCCTGGGATATTTAAGGTGGAATGAAGTGGAGGTCCTTGTCAACAGAGCAGCCCTCAACTTTGGGGTGCTTGTGTCTTGCTGATTTTTCATTTTCCCAATTTATACCCCCATGAGTGGAAGTGCCCTATGCTCTCTAAGCTGTGTTTTTCAGATGTTTCAGGACACACCGTACACTTCTCCAGAGTGGCTGTTGGCAATTTACATCCCGCCCATCAGTGTAGCAAGGCTCCCATTTCTCCATGGCCTGTCCTGCATTTCTGGTTTTGACACTTTTTTCAGCATGGCCCTTTTGACCGATGGGAAGCGAGACTTCTCTGTAGCGCTGATTTGCCTTTCCAGGTTGCTTGGTTGGCCAAAAAGGGCGTATGCGTTTTTTCCTGAATATATTCAGGAAAAAACGCATACGCCCTTTTTGGCCAAGGGCATCATTGTCAACGTTTTGCCGCTTTTCATGTGCTTTAAAGGCGATTCGTATCTACCTCCTGAAATCTGTTTCGTGCAATTCTGCCTTGATTTCAAATCCTCTTCTTTGCCTTCCCTCAATATATTTGTGGACGAGAGTTATCATTTATAACTCTGCAGGTTTGTGAATTGCAGTGCCCTGAACCTCCATTTTACAACTCGCTTTTTTGGGAGCTGGCCGCAAAAGCGCAGGATGGCTTCAGGCCCTGTTCTGGTTCCGGGGGGCAGGCTGAGCCTGTGGTTAATTCTTCTTCCTGATGGGAAAATAGAGTGACCTGTGCCTGTCCCGACACCAAGAGCTAGTCTCTCGTTGGTTCCCCGTCTTCCCGTTCATCCTCAGGACAAATTGCAACCTGTACGGAACAGGAGGTTAAAGGTGCTGATGCTCCAAGTAGGGAGATTGCTAGTAAAGCGGCTGGAAAGGCGAACCCGGGCACAAGGAGATGAGAAATGAGGTGCGTTTTAGAAACCTTTCCCCATCACACGGTGTACCATCTTCTGGGTTTCTCATGCATGTTTTCGATGTAGGAAGATGCCCTTGAACCTGGAGATTTGGGACCCATGCGATGGGTACCACGCAGTATTACTTTAAAGGGTCTGCGTTTGCTCACCCAACCTCACCAAACCTCTCAGCCCCAAGAGTGTCCACCCTTATGTCTCATCCAGCTGTGGGTCTAGATATGGTCAATCCAGGTTGCATCACAGCCCCTGAACGCATTGTGTAAGAATTTCTCTCTCTTTCACTGTCGTTGTTTCATGGGTTTTTCAAAGTAATTTATTTTCATAATGGGGTTTAGCTGCTTTTCACGGCTGTGTTTATGCCGCTTTACACCCACTTGACACACTAACAGAGAGATATCAATACATAGGTTTTAAGATTATTACTAGTCAGATATATTCTTGTGCGGTGAATAGGGCGTGTTGAGTCCAGTTCTCTGAGCAAGGAGTAGGTCTTGTCTACTACATATTGGGTTTATGGAACGGTATCTGAGCTAATTTGATACCCTTGTTTTATGTATCACCCCACCTCACCTTTCCCGTTAAGCAGCCATAGTCTGTTTTCTGCATGTGTGACTCTGTTCTGTTTTGTAATTCAGTTCAAGTGTAACGGTTTTTACATTCCCTCTATCAGTGATACCTTATGAGAAGTGTCCTTTTCTGTGTGACTTATTTCACTTAGAATCGTCGTACCTAAATCCACTCATCATGCTGCTACTAACCTTATGACATTGATTTCATGGCTGAGTGATATTCCATTGTACATAAGGACCACAACTTCTTTATCCATTTTTCTCTTTCCTGGGATATTTAAGGTGGAATGAAGTGGAGGTCCTTGTCAACAGAGCAGCCCTCAACTTTGGGGTGCTTGTGTCTTGCTGATTTTTCATTTTCCCAATTTATACCCCCATGAGTGGAAGTGCCCTATGCTCTCTAAGCTGTGTTTTTCAGATGTTTCAGGACACACCGTACACTTCTCCAGAGTGGCTGTTGGCAATTTACATCCCGCCCATCAGTGTAGCAAGGCTCCCATTTCTCCATGGCCTGTCCTGCATTTCTGGTTTTGACACTTTTTTCAGCATGGCCCTTTTGACCGATGGGAAGCGAGACTTCTCTGTAGCGCTGATTTGCCTTTCCAGGTTGCTTGGTTGGCCAAAAAGGGCGTATGCGTTTTTTCCTGAATATATTCAGGAAAAAACGCATACGCCCTTTTTGGCCAAGGGCATCATTGTCAACATTTTGCTGCTTTTCATGTGCTTTAAAGGCGATTCGAATCTACCTCCTGAAATCTGTTTCCTGCAATTCTGCCTTGATTTCAAATCCTCTTCTTTGCCTTCCCTCAATATATTTGTGGACGAGAGTTATCATTTATAACTCTGCAGGTTTGTGAATTGCAGTGCCCTGAACCTCCATTTTACAACTCGCTTTTTTGGGAGCTGGCCGCAAAAGCGCAGGATGGCTTCAGGCCCTGTTCTGGTTCCGGGGGGCAGGCTGAGCCTGTGGTTAATTCTTCTTCCTGATGGGAAAATAGAGTGACCTGTGCCTGTCCCAACACCAAGAGCTAGTCTCTCGTTGGTTCCCCGTCTTCCCGTTCATCCTCAGGACAAATTGCAACCTGTACGGAACAGGAGGTTAAAGGTGCTGATGCTCCAAGTAGGGAGATTGCTAGTAAAGCGGCTGGAATGGCGAATCCGGGCACAAGGAGATGAGAAGTGAGGTGCGTTTTAGAAACCTTTCCCCATCACACGGTGTACCATCTTCTGGGTTTCTCATGCATGTTTTCGATGTAGGAAGATGCCCTTGAACCTGGAGATTTGGGACCCATGCGATGGGTACCACGCCGTATTACTTTAAAGGGTCTGCGTTTGCTCACCCAACCTCACCAAACCTCTCAGCCCCAAGAGTGTCCACCCTTATGTCTCATCCAGCTGTGGGTCTAGATATGGTCAATCCAGGTTGCATCACAGCCCCTGAACGCATTGTGTAAGAATTTCTCTCTCTTTCACTGTCGTTGTTTCATGGGTTTTTCAAAGTAATTTATTTTCATAATGGGGTTTAGCTGCTTTTCACTGCTGTGTTTATGCCGCTTTACACCCACTTGACACACTAACAGAGAGATATCAATACATAGGTTTTACGACTATTACTAGTCAGATATATTCTTGTGCGGTGAATAGGGCGTGTTGAGTCCAGTTCTCTGAGCAAGGAGTAGGTCTTGTCTATTACATATTGGGTTTATGGAACGGTATCTGAGCTAATTTGATACCCTTGATTTATGTATCACCCCACCTCACCTTTCCCGTTAAGCAGCCATAGTCTGTTTTCTGCATGTGTGACTCTGTTCTGTTTTGTAATTCAGTTCAAGTGTAACGGTTTTTACATTCCCTCTATCAGTGATACCTTATGAGAAGTGTCCTTTTCTGTGTGACTTATTTCAGTTAGAATCGTCGTACCTAAATCCACTCATCATGCTGCTACTAACCTTATGACATTGATTTCATGGCTGAGTGATATTCCATTGTACATAAGGACCACAACTTCTTTATCCATTTTTCTCTTTCCTGGGATATTTAAGGTGGAATGAAGTGGAGGTCCTTGTCAACAGAGCAGCCCTAAACTTTGGGGTGCTTGTGTCTTGCTGATTTTTCATTTTCCCAATTTATACCCCCATGAGTGGAAGTGCCCTATGCTCTCTAAGCTGTGTTTTTCAGATGTTTCAGGACACACCGTACACTTCTCCAGAGTGGCTGTTGGCAATTTACATCCCGCCCATCAGTGTAGCAAGGCTCCCATTTCTCCATGGCCTGTCCTGCATTTCTGGTTTTGACACTTTTTTCAGCATGGCCCTTTTGACCGATGGGAAGCGAGACTTCTCTGTAGCGCTGATTTGCCTTTCCAGGTTGCTTGGTTGGCCAAAAAGGGCGTATGCGTTTTTTCCTGAATATATTCAGGAAAAAACGCATACGCCCTTTTTGGCCAAGGGCATCATTGTCAACGTTTTGCCGCTTTTCATGTGCTTTAAAGGCGATTCGTATCTACCTCCTGAAATCTGTTTCGTGCAATTCTGCCTTGATTTCAAATCCTCTTCTTTGCCTTCCCTCAATATATTTGTGGACGAGAGTTATCATTTATAACTCTGCAGGTTTGTGAATTGCAGTGCCCTGAACCTCCATTTTACAACTCGCTTTTTTGGGAGCTGGCCGCAAAAGCGCAGGATGGCTTCAGGCCCTGTTCTGGTTCCGGGGGGCAGGCTGAGCCTGTGGTTAATTCTTCTTCCTGATGGGAAAATAGAGTGACCTGTGCCTGTCCCAACACCAAGAGCTAGTCTCTCGTTGGTTCCCCGTCTTCCCGTTCATCCTCAGGACAAATTGCAACCTGTACGGAACAGGAGGTTAAAGGTGCTGATGCTCCAAGTAGGGAGATTGCTAGTAAAGCGGCTGGAATGGCGAACCCGGGCACAAGGAGATGAGAAGTGAGGTGCGTTTTAGAAACCTTTCCCCATCACACGGTGTACCATCTTCTGGGTTTCTCATGCATGTTTTCGATGTAGGAAGATGCCCTTGAACCTGGAGATTTGGGACCCATGCGATGGGTACCACGCCGTATTACTTTAAAGGGTCTGCATTTGCTCACCCAACCTCACCAAACCTCTCAGCCCCAAGAGTGTCCACCCTTATGTCTCATCCAGCTGTGGGTCTAGATATGGTCAATCCAGGTTGCATCACAGCCCCTGAACTCATTGTGTAAGAATTTCTATCTCTTTCACTGTCGTTGTTTCATGGGTTTTTCAAAGTAATTTATTTTCATAATGGGGTTTAGCTGCTTTTCACGGCTGTGTTTATGCCGCTTTACACCCACTTGACACACTAACAGAGAGATATCAATACATAGGTTTTAAGATTATTACTAGTCAGATATATTCTTGTGCGGTGAATAGGGCGTGTTGAGTCCAGTTCTCTGAGCAAGGAGTAGGTCTTGTCTACTACATATTGGGTTTATGGAACGGTATCTGAGCTAATTTGATACCCTTGTTTTATGTATCACCCCACCTCACCTTTCCCGTTAAGCAGCCATAGTCTGTTTTCTGCATGTGTGACTCTGTTCTGTTTTGTAATTCAGTTCAAGTGTAACGGTTTTTACATTCCCTCTAAAAGTGATACCTTATGAGAAGTGTCCTTTTCTGTGTGACTTATTTCAGTTAGAATCGTCGTACCTAAATCCACTCATCATGCTGCTACTAACCTTATGACATTGATTTCATGGCTGAGTGATATTCCATTGTACATAAGGACCACAACTTCTTTATCCATTTTTCTCTTTCCTGGGATATTTAAGGTGGAATGAAGTGGAGGTCCTTGTCAACAGAGCAGCCCTCAACTTTGGGGTGCTTGTGTCTTGCTGATTTTTCATTTTCCCAATTTATACCCCCATGAGTGGAAGTGCCCTATGCTCTCTAAGCTGTGTTTTTCAGATGTTTCAGGACACACCGTACACTTCTCCAGAGTGGCTGTTGGCAATTTACATCCCGCCCATCAGTGTAGCAAGGCTCCCATTTCTCCATGGCCTGTCCTGCATTTCTGGTTTTGACACTTTTTTCAGCATGGCCCTTTTGACCGATGGGAAGCGAGACTTCTCTGTAGCGCTGATTTGCCTTTCCAGGTTGCTTGGTTGGCCAAAAAGGGCGTATGCGTTTTTTCCTGAATATATTCAGGAAAAAACGCATACGCCCTTTTTGGCCAAGGGCATCATTGTCAACGTTTTGCCGCTTTTCATGTGCTTTAAAGGCGATTCGTATCTACCTCCTGAAATCTGTTTCGTGCAATTCTGCCTTGATTTCAAATCCTCTTCTTTGCCTTCCCTCAATATATTTGTGGATGAGAGTTATCATTTATAACTCTGCAGGTTTGTGAATTGCAGTGCCCTGAACCTCCATTTTACAACTCGCTTTTTTGGGAGCTGGCCGCAAAAGCGCAGGATGGCTTCAGGCCCTGTTCTGGTTCCGGGGGGCAGGCTGAGCCTGTGGTTAATTCTTCTTCCTGATGGGAAAATAGAGTGACCTGTGCCTGTCCCGACACCAAGAGCTAGTCTCTCGTTGGTTCCCCGTCTTCCCGTTCATCCTCAGGACAAATTGCAACCTGTACGGAACAGGAGGTTAAAGGTGCTGATGCTCCAAGTAGGGAGATTGCTAGTAAAGCGGCTGGAAAGGCGAACCCGGGCACAAGGAGATGAGAAATGAGGTGCGTTTTAGAAACCTTTCCCCATCACACGGTGTACCATCTTCTGGGTTTCTCATGCATGTTTTCGATGTAGGAAGATGCCCTTGAACCTGGAGATTTGGGACCCATGCGATGGGTACCACGCAGTATTACTTTAAAGGGTCTGCGTTTGCTCACCCAACCTCACCAAACCTCTCAGCCCCAAGAGTGTCCACCCTTATGTCTCATCCAGCTGTGGGTCTAGATATGGTCAATCCAGGTTGCATCACAGCCCCTGAACGCATTGTGTAAGAATTTCTCTCTCTTTCACTGTCGTTGTTTCATGGGTTTTTCAAAGTAATTTATTTTCATAATGGGGTTTAGCTGCTTTTCACTGCTGTGTTTATGTCGCTTTACACCCACTTGACACACTAACAGAGAGATATCAATACATAGGTTTTAAGATTATTACTAGTCAGATATATTCTTGTGCGGTGAATAGGGCGTGTTGAGTCCAGTTCTCTGAGCAAGGAGTAGGTCTTGTCTATTACATATTGGGTTTATGGAACGGTATCTGAGCTAATTTGATACCCTTGTTTTATGTATCACCCCACCTCACCTTTCCCGTTAAGCAGCCATAGTGTGTTTTCTGCATGTGTGACTCTGTTCTGTTTTGTAATTCAGTTCAAGTGTAACGGTTTTTACATTCCCTCTATCAGTGATACCTTATGAGAAGTGTCCTTTTCTGTGTGACTTATTTCACTTAGAATCGTCGTACCTAAATCCACTCATCATGCTGCTACTAACCTTATGACATTGATTTCATGGCTGAGTGATATTCCATTGTACATAAGGACCACAACTTCTTTATCCATTTTTCTCTTTCCTGGGATATTTAAGGTGGAATGAAGTGGAGGTCCTTGTCAACAGAGCAGCCCTCAACTTTGGGGTGCTTGTGTCTTGCTGATTTTTAATTTTCCCAATTTATAACCCCATGAGTGGAAGTGCCCTATGCTCTCTAAGCTGTGTTTTTCAGATGTTTCAGGACACACCGTACACTTCTCCAGAGTGGCTGTTGGCAATTTACATCCCGCCCATCAGTGTAGCAAGGCTCTCATTTCTCCATGGCCTGTCCTGCATTTCTGGTTTTGACACTTTTTTCAGCATGGCCCTTTTGACCGATGGGAAGCGAGACTTCTCTGTAGCGCTGATTTGCCTTTCCAGGTTGCTTGGTTGGCCAAAAAGGGCGTATGCGTTTTTTCCTGAATATATTCAGGAAAAAACGCATACGCCCTTTTTGGCCAAGGGCATCATTGTCAACGTTTTGCCGCTTTTCATGTGCTTTAAAGGCGATTCGTATCTACCTCCTGAAATCTGTTTCGTGCAATTCTGCCTTGATTTCAAATCCTCTTCTTTGCCTTCCCTCAATATATTTGTGGACAAGATTTATCATTTATAACTAGGCAGGTTTGTGAATTGCAGTGCCCTGAACCTCCATTTTACAACTCGCTTTTTTGGGAGCTGGCCGCAAAAGCGCAGGATGGCTTCAGGCCCTGTTCTGGTTCCGGGGGGCAGGCTGAGCCTGTGGTTAATTCTTCTTCCTGATGAGAAAATAGAGTGACCTGTGCCTGTCCCGACACCAAGAGCTAGTCTCTCGTTGGTTCCCCGTCTTCCCGTTCATCCTCAGGACAAATTGCAACCTGTACGGAACAGGAGGTTAAAGGTGCTGATGCTCCAAGTAGGGAGATTGCTAGTAAAGCGGCTGGAAAGGCGAACCCGGGCACAAGGAGATGAGAAATGAGGTGCGTTTTAGAAACCTTTCCCCATCACACGGTGTACCATCTTCTGGGTTTCTCATGCATGTTTTCGATGTAGGAAGATGCCCTTGAACCTGGAGATTTGGGACCCATGCGATGGGTACCACGCAGTATTACTTTAAAGGGTCTGCGTTTGCTCACCCAACCTCACCAAACCTCTCAGCCCCAAGAGTGTCCACCCTTATGTCTCATCCAGCTGTGGGTCTAGATATGGTGAATCCAGGTTGCATCACAGCCCCTGAACGCATTGTGTAAGAATTTCTCTCTCTTTCACTGTCGTTGTTTCATGGGTTTTTCAAAGTAATTTATTTTCATAATGGGGTTTAGCTGCTTTTCACTGCTGTGTTTATGCCGCTTTACACCCACTTGACACACTAACAGAGAGATATCAATACATAGGTTTTAAGATTATTACTAGTCAGATATATTCTTGTGCGGTGAATAGGGCGTGTTGAGTCCAGTTCTCTGAGCAAGGAGTAGGTCTTGTCTACTACATATTGGGTTTATGGAACGGTATCTGAGCTAATTTGATACCCTTGTTTTATGTATCACCCCACCTCACCTTTCCCGTTAAGCAGCCATAGTCTGTTTTCTGCATGTGTGACTCTGTTCTGTTTTGTAATTCAGTTCAAGTGTAACGGTTTTTACATTCCCTCTAAAAGTGATACCTTATGAGAAGTGTCCTTTTCTGTGTGACTTATTTCAGTTAGAATCGTCGTACCTAAATCCACTCATCATGCTGCTACTAACCTTATGACATTGATTTCATGGCTGAGTGATATTCCATTGTACATAAGGACCACAACTTCTTTATCCATTTTTCTCTTTCCTGGGATATTTAAGGTGGAATGAAGTGGAGGTCCTTGTCAACAGAGCAGCCCTCAACTTTGGGGTGCTTGTGTCTTGCTGATTTTTCATTTTCCCAATTTATACCCCCATGAGTGGAAGTGCCCTATGCTCTCTAAGCTGTGTTTTTCAGATGTTTCAGGACACACCGTACACTTCTCCAGAGTGGCTGTTGGCAATTTACATCCCGCCCATCAGTGTAGCAAGGCTCCCATTTCTCCATGGCCTGTCCTGCATTTCTGGTTTTGACACTTTTTTCAGCATGGCCCTTTTGACCGATGGGAAGCGAGACTTCTCTGTAGCGCTGATTTGCCTTTCCAGGTTGCTTGGTTGGCCAAAAAGGGCGTATGCGTTTTTTCCTGAATATATTCAGGAAAAAACGCATACGCCCTTTTTGGCCAAGGGCATCATTGTCAACGTTTTGCCGCTTTTCATGTGCTTTAAAGGCGATTCGTATCTACCTCCTGAAATCTGTTTCGTGCAATTCTGCCTTGATTTCAAATCCTCTTCTTTGCCTTCCCTCAATATATTTGTGGATGAGAGTTATCATTTATAACTCTGCAGGTTTGTGAATTGCAGTGCCCTGAACCTCCATTTTACAACTCGCTTTTTTGGGAGCTGGCCGCAAAAGCACAGGATGGCTTCAGGCCCTGTTCTGGTTCCGGGGGGCAGGCTGAGCCTGTGGTTAATTCTTCTTCCTGATGGGAAAATAGAGTGACCTGTGCCTGTCCCGACACCAAGAGCTAGTCTCTCGTTGGTTCCCCGTCTTCCCGTTCATCCTCAGGACAAATTGCAACCTGTACGGAACAGGAGGTTAAAGGTGCTGATGCTCCAAGTAGGGAGATTGCTAGTAAAGCGGCTGGAAAGGCGAACCCGGGCACAAGGAGATGAGAAATGAGGTGCGTTTTAGAAACCTTTCCCCATCACACGGTGTACCATCTTCTGGGTTTCTCATGCATGTTTTCGATGTAGGAAGATGCCCTTGAACCTGGAGATTTGGGACCCATGCGATGGGTACCACGCCGTATTACTTTAAAGGGTCTGCGTTTGCTCACCCAACCTCACCAAACCTCTCAGCCCCAAGAGTGTCCACCCTTATGTCTCATCCAGCTGTGGGTCTAGATATGGTCAATCCAGGTTGCATCACAGCCCCTGAACGCATTGTGTAAGAATTTCTCTCTCTTTCACTGTCGTTGTTTCATGGGTTTTTCAAAGTAATTTATTTTCATAATGGGGTTTAGCTGCTTTTCACGGCTGTGTTTATGTCGCTTTACACCCACTTGACACACTAACAGAGAGATATCAATACATAGGTTTTAAGATTATTACTAGTCAGATATATTCTTGTGCGGTGAATAGGGCGTGTTGAGTCCAGTTCTCTGAGCAAGGAGTAGGTCTTGTCTATTACATATTGGGTTTATGGAACGGTATCTGAGCTAATTTGATACCCTTGTTTTATGTATCACCCCACCTCACCTTTCCCGTTAAGCAGCCATAGTGTGTTTTCTGCATGTGTGACTCTGTTCTGTTTTGTAATTCAGTTCAAGTGTAACGGTTTTTACATTCCCTCTATCAGTGATACCTTATGAGAAGTGTCCTTTTCTGTGTGACTTATTTCACTTAGAATCGTCGTACCTAAATCCACTCATCATGCTGCTACTAACCTTATGACATTGATTTCATGGCTGAGTGATATTCCATTGTACATAAGGACCACAACTTCTTTATCCATTTTTCTCTTTCCTGGGATATTTAAGGTGGAATGAAGTGGAGGTCCTTGTCAACAGAGCAGCCCTCAACTTTGGGGTGCTTGTGTCTTGCTGATTTTTCATTTTCCCAATTTATAACCCCATGAGTGGAAGTGCCCTATGCTCTCTAAGCTGTGTTTTTCAGATGTTTCAGGACACACCGTACACTTCTCCAGAGTGGCTGTTGGCAATTTACATCCCGCCCATCAGTGTAGCAAGGCTCCCATTTCTCCATGGCCTGTCCTGCATTTCTGGTTTTGACACTTTTTTCAGCATGGCCCTTTTGACCGATGGGAAGCGAGACTTCTCTGTAGCGCTGATTTGCCTTTCCAGGTTGCTTGGTTGGCCAAAAAGGGCGTATGCGTTTTTTCCTGAATATATTCAGGAAAAAACGCATACGCCCTTTTTGGCCAAGGGCATCATTGTCAACGTTTTGCCGCTTTTCATGTGCTTTAAAGGCGATTCGTATCTACCTCCTGAAATCTGTTTCGTGCAATTCTGCCTTGATTTCAAATCCTCTTCTTTGCCTTCCCTCAATATATTTGTGGACGAGAGTTATCATTTATAACTAGGCAGGTTTGTGAATTGCAGTGCCCTGAACCTCCATTTTACAACTCGCTTTTTTGGGAGCTGGCCGCAAAAGCGCAGGATGGCTTCAGGCCCTGTTCTGGTTCCGGGGGGCAGGCTGAGCCTGTGGTTAATTCTTCTTCCTGATGGGAAAATAGAGTGACCTGTGCCTGTCCCGACACCAAGAGCTAGTCTCTCGTTGGTTCCCCGTCTTCCCGTTCATCCTCAGGACAAATTGCAACCTGTACGGAACAGGAGGTTAAAGGTGCTGATGCTCCAAGTAGGGAGATTGCTAGTAAAGCGGCTGGAAAGGCGAACCCGGGCACAAGGAGATGAGAAATGAGGTGCGTTTTAGAAACCTTTCCCCATCACACGGTGTACCATCTTCTGGGTTTCTCATGCATGTTTTCGATGTAGGAAGATGCCCTTGAACCTGGAGATTTGGGACCCATGCGATGGGTACCACGCAGTATTACTTTAAAGGGTCTGCGTTTGCTCACCCAACCTCACCAAACCTCTCAGCCCCAAGAGTGTCCACCCTTATGTCTCATCCAGCTGTGGGTCTAGATATGGTCAATCCAGGTTGCATCACAGCCCCTGAACGCATTGTGTAAGAATTTCTCTCTCTTTCACTGTCGTTGTTTCATGGGTTTTTCAAAGTAATTTATTTTCATAATGGGGTTTAGCTGCTTTTCACGGCTGTGTTTATGCCGCTTTACACCCACTTGACACACTAACAGAGAGATATCAATACATAGGTTTTAAGATTATTACTAGTCAGATATATTCTTGTGCGGTGAATAGGGCGTGTTGAGTCCAGTTCTCTGAGCAAGGAGTAGGTCTTGTCTATTACATATTGGGTTTATGGAACGGTATCTGAGCTAATTTGATACCCTTGTTTTATGTATCACCCCACCTCACCTTTCCCGTTAAGCAGCCATAGTGTGTTTTCTGCATGTGTGACTCTGTTCTGTTTTGTAATTCAGTTCAAGTGTAACGGTTTTTACATTCCCTCTATCAGTGATACCTTATGAGAAGTGTCCTTTTCTGTGTGACTTATTTCACTTAGAATCGTCGTACCTAAATCCACTCATCATGCTGCCACTAACCTTATGACATTGATTTCATGGCTGAGTGATATTCCATTGTACATAAGGACCACAACTTCTTTATCCATTTTTCTCTTTCCTGGGATATTTAAGGTGGAATGAAGTGGAGGTCCTTGTCAACAGAGCAGCCCTCAACTTTGGGGTGCTTGTGTCTTGCTGATTTTCCATTTTCCCAATTTATAACCCCATGAGTGGAAGTGCCCTATGCTCTCTAAGCTGTGTTTTTCAGATGTTTCAGGACACACCGTACACTTCTCCAGAGTGGCTGTTGGCAATTTACATCCCGCCCATCAGTGTAGCAAGGCTCCCATTTCTCCATGGCCTGTCCTGCATTTCTGGTTTTGACACTTTTTTCAGCATGGCCCTTTTGACCGATGGGAAGCGAGACTTCTCTGTAGCGCTGATTTGCCTTTCCAGGTTGCTTGGTTGGCCAAAAAGGGCGTATGCGTTTTTTCCTGAATATATTCAGGAAAAAACGCATACGCCCTTTTTGGCCAAGGGCATCATTGTCAACGTTTTGCCGCTTTTCATGTGCTTTAAAGGCGATTCGTATCTACCTCCTGAAATCTGTTTCGTGCAATTCTGCCTTGATTTCAAATCCTCTTCTTTGCCTTCCCTCAATATATTTGTGGACGAGAGTTATCATTTATAACTAGGCAGGTTTGTGAATTGCAGTGCCCTGAACCTCCATTTTACAACTCGCTTTTTTGGGAGCTGGCCGCAAAAGCGCAGGATGGCTTCAGGCCCTGTTCTGGTTCCGGGGGGCAGGCTGAGCCTGTGGTTAATTCTTCTTCCTGATGAGAAAATAGAGTGACCTGTGCCTGTCCCGACACCAAGAGCTAGTCTCTCGTTGGTTCCCCGTCTTCCCGTTCATCCTCAGGACAAATTGCAACCTGTACGGAACAGGAGGTTAAAGGTGCTGATGCTCCAAGTAGGGAGATTGCTAGTAAAGCGGCTGGAAAGGCGAACCCGGGCACAAGGAGATGAGAAATGAGGTGCGTTTTAGAAACCTTTCCCCATCACACGGTGTACCATCTTCTGGGTTTCTCATGCATGTTTTCGATGTAGGAAGATGCCCTTGAACCTGGAGATTTGGGACCCATGCGATGGGTACCACGCCGTATTACTTTAAAGGGTCTGCATTTGCTCACCCAACCTCACCAAACCTCTCAGCCCCAAGAGTGTCCACCCTTATGTCTCATCCAGCTGTGGGTCTAGATATGGTCAATCCAGGTTGCATCACAGCCCCTGAACTCATTGTGTAAGAATTTCTATCTCTTTCACTGTCGTTGTTTCATGGGTTTTTCAAAGTAATTTATTTTCATAATGGGGTTTAGCTGCTTTTCACGGCTGTGTTTATGCCGCTTTACACCCACTTGACACACTAACAGAGAGATATCAATACATAGGTTTTAAGATTATTACTAGTCAGATATATTCTTGTGCGGTGAATAGGGCGTGTTGAGTCCAGTTCTCTGAGCAAGGAGTAGGTCTTGTCTACTACATATTGGGTTTATGGAACGGTATCTGAGCTAATTTGATACCCTTGTTTTATGTATCACCCCACCTCACCTTTCCCGTTAAGCAGCCATAGTCTGTTTTCTGCATGTGTGACTCTGTTCTGTTTTGTAATTCAGTTCAAGTGTAACGGTTTTTACATTCCCTCTAAAAGTGATACCTTATGAGAAGTGTCCTTTTCTGTGTGACTTATTTCAGTTAGAATCGTCGTACCTAAATCCACTCATCATGCTGCTACTAACCTTATGACATTGATTTCATGGCTGAGTGATATTCCATTGTACATAAGGACCACAACTTCTTTATCCATTTTTCTCTTTCCTGGGATATTTAAGGTGGAATGAAGTGGAGGTCCTTGTCAACAGAGCAGCCCTCAACTTTGGGGTGCTTGTGTCTTGCTGATTTTTCATTTTCCCAATTTATACCCCCATGAGTGGAAGTGCCCTATGCTCTCTAAGCTGTGTTTTTCAGATGTTTCAGGACACACCGTACACTTCTCCAGAGTGGCTGTTGGCAATTTACATCCCGCCCATCAGTGTAGCAAGGCTCCCATTTCTCCATGGCCTGTCCTGCATTTCTGGTTTTGACACTTTTTTCAGCATGGCCCTTTTGACCGATGGGAAGCGAGACTTCTCTGTAGCGCTGATTTGCCTTTCCAGGTTGCTTGGTTGGCCAAAAAGGGCGTATGCCTTTTTTCCTGAATATATTCAGGAAAAAACGCATACGCCCTTTTTGGCCAAGGGCATCATTGTCAACGTTTTGCCGCTTTTCATGTGCTTTAAAGGCGATTCGTATCTACCTCCTGAAATCTGTTTCGTGCAATTCTGCCTTGATTTCAAATCCTCTTCTTTGCCTTCCCTCAATATATTTGTGGATGAGAGTTATCATTTATAACTCTGCAGGTTTGTGAATTGCAGTGCCCTGAACCTCCATTTTACAACTCGCTTTTTTGGGAGCTGGCCGCAAAAGCGCAGGATGGCTTCAGGCCCTGTTCTGGTTCCGGGGGGCAGGCTGAGCCTGTGGTTAATTCTTCTTCCTGATGGGAAAATAGAGTGACCTGTGCCTGTCCCGACACCAAGAGCTAGTCTCTCGTTGGTTCCCCGTCTTCCCGTTCATCCTCAGGACAAATTGCAACCTGTACGGAACAGGAGGTTAAAGGTGCTGATGCTCCAAGTAGGGAGATTGCTAGTAAAGCGGCTGGAAAGGCGAACCCGGGCACAAGGAGATGAGAAATGAGGTGCGTTTTAGAAACCTTTCCCCATCACACGGTGTACCATCTTCTGGGTTTCTCATGCATGTTTTCGATGTAGGAAGATGCCCTTGAACCTGGAGATTTGGGACCCATGCGATGGGTACCACGCCGTATTACTTTAAAGGGTCTGCGTTTGCTCACCCAACCTCACCAAACCTCTCAGCCCCAAGAGTGTCCACCCTTATGTCTCATCCAGCTGTGGGTCTAGATATGGTCAATCCAGGTTGCATCACAGCCCCTGAACGCATTGTGTAAGAATTTCTCTCTCTTTCACTGTCGTTGTTTCATGGGTTTTTCAAAGTAATTTATTTTCATAATGGGGTTTAGCTGCTTTTCACGGCTGTGTTTATGTCGCTTTACACCCACTTGACACACTAACAGAGAGATATCAATACATAGGTTTTAAGATTATTACTAGTCAGATATATTCTTGTGCGGTGAATAGGGCGTGTTGAGTCCAGTTCTCTGAGCAAGGAGTAGGTCTTGTCTATTACATATTGGGTTTATGGAACGGTATCTGAGCTAATTTGATACCCTTGTTTTATGTATCACCCCACCTCACCTTTCCCGTTAAGCAGCCATAGTGTGTTTTCTGCATGTGTGACTCTGTTCTGTTTTGTAATTCAGTTCAAGTGTAACGGTTTTTACATTCCCTCTATCAGTGATACCTTATGAGAAGTGTCCTTTTCTGTGTGACTTATTTCACTTAGAATCGTCGTACCTAAATCCACTCATCATGCTGCTACTAACCTTATGACATTGATTTCATGGCTGAGTGATATTCCATTGTACATAAGGACCACAACTTCTTTATCCATTTTTCTCTTTCCTGGGATATTTAAGGTGGAATGAAGTGGAGGTCCTTGTCAACAGAGCAGCCCTCAACTTTGGGGTGCTTGTGTCTTGCTGATTTTCCATTTTCCCAATTTATACCCCCATGAGTGGAAGTGCCCTATGCTCTCTAAGCTGTGTTTTTCAGATGTTTCAGGACACACCGTACACTTCTCCAGAGTGGCTGTTGGCAATTTACATCCCGCCCATCAGTGTAGCAAGGCTCCCATTTCTCCATGGCCTGTCCTGCATTTCTGGTTTTGACACTTTTTTCAGCATGGCCCTTTTGACCGATGGGAAGCGAGACTTCTCTGTAGCGCTGATTTGCCTTTCCAGGTTGCTTGGTTGGCCAAAAAGGGCGTATGCGTTTTTTCCTGAATATATTCAGGAAAAAACGCATACGCCCTTTTTGGCCAAGGGCATCATTGTCAACGTTTTGCCGCTTTTCATGTGCTTTAAAGGCGATTCGTATCTACCTCCTGAAATCTGTTTCGTGCAATTCTGCCTTGATTTCAAATCCTCTTCTTTGCCTTCCCTCAATATATTTGTGGACGAGAGTTATCATTTATAACTAGGCAGGTTTGTGAATTGCAGTGCCCTGAACCTCCATTTTACAACTCGCTTTTTTGGGAGCTGGCCGCAAAAGCGCAGGATGGCTTCAGGCCCTGTTCTGGTTCCGGGGGGCAGGCTGAGCCTGTGGTTAATTCTTCTTCCTGATGAGAAAATAGAGTGACCTGTGCCTGTCCCGACACCAAGAGCTAGTCTCTCGTTGGTTCCCCATCTTCCCGTTCATCCTCAGGACAAATTGCAACCTGTACGGAACAGGAGGTTAAAGGTGCTGATGCTCCAAGTAGGGAGATTGCTAGTAAAGCGGCTGGAAAGGCGAACCCGGGCACAAGGAGATGAGAAATGAGGTGCGTTTTAGAAACCTTTCCCCATCACACGGTGTACCATCTTCTGGGTTTCTCATGCATGTTTTCGATGTAGGAAGATGCCCTTGAACCTGGAGATTTGGGACCCATGCGATGGGTACCACGCCGTATTACTTTAAAGGGTCTGCATTTGCTCACCCAACCTCACCAAACCTCTCAGCCCCAAGAGTGTCCACCCTTATGTCTCATCCAGCTGTGGGTCTAGATATGGTCAATCCAGGTTGCATCACAGCCCCTGAACTCATTGTGTAAGAATTTCTATCTCTTTCACTGTCGTTGTTTCATGGGTTTTTCAAAGTAATTTATTTTCATAATGGGGTTTAGCTGCTTTTCACGGCTGTGTTTATGCCGCTTTACACCCACTTGACACACTAACAGAGAGATATCAATACATAGGTTTTAAGATTATTACTAGTCAGATATATTCTTGTGCGGTGAATAGGGCGTGTTGAGTCCAGTTCTCTGAGCAAGGAGTAGGTCTTGTCTACTACATATTGGGTTTATGGAACGGTATCTGAGCTAATTTGATACCCTTGTTTTATGTATCACCCCACCTCACCTTTCCCGTTAAGCAGCCATAGTCTGTTTTCTGCATGTGTGACTCTGTTCTGTTTTGTAATTCAGTTCAAGTGTAACGGTTTTTACATTCCCTCTAAAAGTGATACCTTATGAGAAGTGTCCTTTTCTGTGTGACTTATTTCAGTTAGAATCGTCGTACCTAAATCCACTCATCATGCTGCTACTAACCTTATGACATTGATTTCATGGCTGAGTGATATTCCATTGTACATAAGGACCACAACTTCTTTATCCATTTTTCTCTTTCCTGGGATATTTAAGGTGGAATGAAGTGGAGGTCCTTGTCAACAGAGCAGCCCTCAACTTTGGGGTGCTTGTGTCTTGCTGATTTTTCATTTTCCCAATTTATACCCCCATGAGTGGAAGTGCCCTATGCTCTCTAAGCTGTGTTTTTCAGATGTTTCAGGACACACCGTACACTTCTCCAGAGTGGCTGTTGGCAATTTACATCCCGCCCATCAGTGTAGCAAGGCTCCCATTTCTCCATGGCCTGTCCTGCATTTCTGGTTTTGACACTTTTTTCAGCATGGCCCTTTTGACCGATGGGAAGCGAGACTTCTCTGTAGCGCTGATTTGCCTTTCCAGGTTGCTTGGTTGGCCAAAAAGGGCGTATGCGTTTTTTCCTGAATATATTCAGGAAAAAACGCATACGCCCTTTTTGGCCAAGGGCATCATTGTCAACGTTTTGCCGCTTTTCATGTGCTTTAAAGGCGATTCGTATCTACCTCCTGAAATCTGTTTCGTGCAATTCTGCCTTGATTTCAAATCCTCTTCTTTGCCTTCCCTCAATATATTTGTGGACGAGAGTTATCATTTATAACTCTGCAGGTTTGTGAATTGCAGTGCCCTGAACCTCCATTTTACAACTCGCTTTTTTGGGAGCTGGCCGCAAAAGCGCAGGATGGCTTCAGGCCCTGTTCTGGTTCCGGGGGGCAGGCTGAGCCTGTGGTTAATTCTTCTTCCTGATGGGAAAATAGAGTGACCTGTGCCTGTCCCGACACCAAGAGCTAGTCTCTCGTTGGTTCCCCGTCTTCCCGTTCATCCTCAGGACAAATTGCAACCTGTACGGAACAGGAGGTTAAAGGTGCTGATGCTCCAAGTAGGGAGATTGCTAGTAAAGCGGCTGGAAAGGCGAACCCGGGCACAAGGAGATGAGAAATGAGGTGCGTTTTAGAAACCTTTCCCCATCACACGGTGTACCATCTTCTGGGTTTCTCATGCATGTTTTCGATGTAGGAAGATGCCCTTGAACCTGGAGATTTGGGACCCATGCGATGGGTACCACACAGTATTACTTTAAAGGGTCTGCGTTTGCTCACCCAACCTCACCAAACCTCTCAGCCCCAAGAGTGTCCACCCTTATGTCTCATCCAGCTGTGGGTCTAGATATGGTCAATCCAGGTTGCATCACAGCCCCTGAACGCATTGTGTAAGAATTTCTCTCTCTTTCACTGTCGTTGTTTCATGGGTTTTTCAAAGTAATTTATTTTCATAATGGGGTTTAGCTGCTTTTCACGGCTGTGTTTATGCCGCTTTACACCCACTTGACACACTAACAGAGAGATATCAATACATAGGTTTTAAGATTATTACTAGTCAGATATATTCTTGTGCGGTGAATAGGGCGTGTTGAGTCCAGTTCTCTGAGCAAGGAGTAGGTCTTGTCTA
This sequence comes from Balaenoptera borealis, assembly GCF_965194805.1. Lineage (NCBI taxonomy): Eukaryota > Metazoa > Chordata > Mammalia > Artiodactyla > Balaenopteridae > Balaenoptera > Balaenoptera borealis. Next base: position 200,258 of record NW_028123179.1, read on the forward strand.
CTACATATTGGGTTTATGGAACGGTATCTGAGCTAATTTGATACCCTTGTTTTATGTATCACCCCACCTCACCTTTCCCGTTAAGCAGCCATAGTCTGTTTTCTGCATGTGTGACTCTGTTCTGTTTTGTAATTCAGTTCAAGTGTAACGGTTTTTACATTCCCTCTAAAAGTGATACCTTATGAGAAGTGTCCTTTTCTGTGTGACTTATTTCAGTTAGAATCGTCGTACCTAAATCCACTCATCATGCTGCTACTAACCTTATGACATTGATTTCATGGCTGAGTGATATTCCATTGTACATAAGGACCACAACTTCTTTATCCATTTTTCTCTTTCCTGGGATATTTAAGGTGGAATGAAGTGGAGGTCCTTGTCAACAGAGCAGCCCTCAACTTTGGGGTGCTTGTGTCTTGCTGATTTTTCATTTTCCCAATTTATACCCCCATGAGTGGAAGTGCCCTATGCTCTCTAAGCTGTGTTTTTCAGATGTTTCAGGACACACCGTACACTTCTCCAGAGTGGCTGTTGGCAATTTACATCCCGCCCATCAGTGTAGCAAGGCTCCCATTTCTCCATGGCCTGTCCTGCATTTCTGGTTTTGACACTTTTTTCAGCATGGCCCTTTTGACCGATGGGAAGCGAGACTTCTCTGTAGCGCTGATTTGCCTTTCCAGGTTGCTTGGTTGGCCAAAAAGGGCGTATGCGTTTTTTCCTGAATATATTCAGGAAAAAACGCATACGCCCTTTTTGGCCAAGGGCATCATTGTCAACATTTTGCTGCTTTTCATGTGCTTTAAAGGCGATTCGAATCTACCTCCTGAAATCTGTTTCCTGCAATTCTGCCTTGATTTCAAATCCTCTTCTTTGCCTTCCCTCAATATATTTGTGGACGAGAGTTATCATTTATAACTCTGCAGGTTTGTGAATTGCAGTGCCCTGAACCTCCATTTTACAACTCGCTTTTTTGGGAGCTGGCCGCAAAAGCGCAGGATGGCTTCAGGCCCTGTTCTGGTTCCGGGGGGCAGGCTGAGCCTGTGGTTAATTCTTCTTCCTGATGGGAAAATAGAGTGACCTGTGCCTGTCCCAACACCAAGAGCTAGTCTCTCGTTGGTTCCCCGTCTTCCCGTTCATCCTCAGGACAAATTGCAACCTGTACGGAACAGGAGGTTAAAGGTGCTGATGCTCCAAGTAGGGAGATTGCTAGTAAAGCGGCTGGAATGGCGAATCCGGGCACAAGGAGATGAGAAGTGAGGTGCGTTTTAGAAACCTTTCCCCATCACACGGTGTACCATCTTCTGGGTTTCTCATGCATGTTTTCGATGTAGGAAGATGCCCTTGAACCTGGAGATTTGGGACCCATGCGATGGGTACCACGCCGTATTACTTTAAAGGGTCTGCGTTTGCTCACCCAACCTCACCAAACCTCTCAGCCCCAAGAGTGTCCACCCTTATGTCTCATCCAGCTGTGGGTCTAGATATGGTCTATCCAGGTTGCATCACAGCCCCTGAACTCATTGTGTAAGAATTTCTATCTCTTTCACTGTCGTTGTTTCATGGGTTTTTCAAAGTAATTTATTTTCATAATGGGGTTTAGCTGCTTTTCACGGCTGTGTTTATGCCGCTTTACACCCACTTGACACACTAACAGAGAGATATCAATACATAGGTTTTAAGATTATTACTAGTCAGATATATTCTTGTGCGGTGAATAGGGCGTGTTGAGTCCAGTTCTCTGAGCAAGGAGTAGGTCTTGTCTACTACATATTGGGTTTATGGAACGGTATCTGAGCTAATTTGATACCCTTGTTTTATGTATCACCCCACCTCACCTTTCCCGTTAAGCAGCCATAGTCTGTTTTCTGCATGTGTGACTCTGTTCTGTTTTGTAATTCAGTTCAAGTGTAACGGTTTTTACATTCCCTCTATCAGTGATACCTTATGAGAAGTGTCCTTTTCTGTGTGACTTATTTCACTTAGAATCGTCGTACCTAAATCCACTCATCATGCTGCTACTAACCTTATGACATTGATTTCATGGCTGAGTGATATTCCATTGTACATAAGGACCACAACTTCTTTATCCATTTTTCTCTTTCCTGGGATATTTAAGGTGGAATGAAGTGGACGTCCTTGTCAACAGAGCAGCCCTCAACTTTGGGGTGCTTGTGTCTTGCTGATTTTTCATTTTCCCAATTTATACCCCCATGAGTGGAAGTGCCCTATGCTCTCTAAGCTGTGTTTTTCAGATGTTTCAGGACACACCGTACACTTCTCCAGAGTGGCTGTTGGCAATTTACATCCCGCCCATCAGTGTAGCAAGGCTCCCATTTCTCCATGGCCTGTCCTGCATTTCTGGTTTTGACACTTTTTTCAGCATGGCCCTTTTGACCGATGGGAAGCGAGACTTCTCTGTAGCGCTGATTTGCCTTTCCAGGTTGCTTGGTTGGCCAAAAAGGGCGTATGCGTTTTTTCCTGAATATATTCAGGAAAAAACGCATACGCCCTTTTTGGCCAAGGGCATCATTGTCAACGTTTTGCCGCTTTTCATGTGCTTTAAAGGCGATTCGTATCTACCTCCTGAAATCTGTTTCGTGCAATTCTGCCTTGATTTCAAATCCTCTTCTTTGCCTTCCCTCAATATATTTGTGGACGAGAGTTATCATTTATAACTCTGCAGGTTTGTGAATTGCAGTGCCCTGAACCTCCATTTTACAACTCGCTTTTTTGGGAGCTGGCCGCAAAAGCGCAGGATGGCTTCAGGCCCTGTTCTGGTTCCGGGGGGCAGGCTGAGCCTGTGGTTAATTCTTCTTCCTGATGGGAAAATAGAGTGACCTGTGCCTGTCCCGACACCAAGAGCTAGTCTCTCGTTGGTTCCCCGTGTTCCCGTTCATCCTCAGGACAAATTGCAACCTGTACGGAACAGGAGGTTAAAGGTGCTGATGCTCCAAGTAGGGAGATTGCTAGTAAAGCGGCTGGAAAGGCGAACCTGGGCACAAGGAGATGAGAAATGAGGTGCGTTTTAGAAACCTTTCCCCATCACACGGTGTACCATCTTCTGGGTTTCTCATGCATGTTTTCGATGTAGGAAGATGCCCTTGAACCTGGAGATTTGGGACCCATGCGATGGGTACCACACAGTATTACTTTAAAGGGTCTGCGTTTGCTCACCCAACCTCACCAAACCTCTCAGCCCCAAGAGTGTCCACCCTTATGTCTCATCCAGCTGTGGGTCTAGATATGGTGAATCCAGGTTGCATCACAGCCCCTGAACGCATTGTGTAAGAATTTCTCTCTCTTTCACTGTCGTTGTTTCATGGGTTTTTCAAAGTAATTTATTTTCATAATGGGGTTTAGCTGCTTTTCACGGCTGTGTTTATGCCGCTTTACACCCACTTGACACACTAACAGAGAGATATCAATACATAGGTTTTAAGATTATTACTAGTCAGATATATTCTTGTGCGGTGAATAGGGCGTGTTGAGTCCAGTTCTCTGAGCAAGGAGTAGGTCTTGTCTACTACATATTGGGTTTATGGAACGGTATCTGAGCTAATTTGATACCCTTGTTTTATGTATCACCCCACCTCACCTTTCCCGTTAAGCAGCCATAGTCTGTTTTCTGCATGTGTGACTCTGTTCTGTTTTGTAATTCAGTTCAAGTGTAACGGTTTTTACATTCCCTCTAAAAGTGATACCTTATGAGAAGTGTCCTTTTCTGTGTGACTTATTTCAGTTAGAATCGTCGTACCTAAATCCACTCATCATGCTGCTACTAACCTTATGACATTGATTTCATGGCTGAGTGATATTCCATTGTACATAAGGACCACAACTTCTTTATCCATTTTTCTCTTTCCTTGGATATTTAAGGTGGAATGAAGTGGAGGTCCTTGTCAACAGAGCAGCCCTCAACTTTGGGGTGCTTGTGTCTTGCTGATTTTTCATTTTCCCAATTTATACCCCCATGAGTGGAAGTGCCCTATGCTCTCTAAGCTGTGTTTTTCAGATGTTTCAGGACACACCGTACACTTCTCCAGAGTGGCTGTTGGCAATTTACATCCCGCCCATCAGTGTAGCAAGGCTCCCATTTCTCCATGGCCTGTCCTGCATTTCTGGTTTTGACACTTTTTTCAGCATGGCCCTTTTGACCGATGGGAAGCGAGACTTCTCTGTAGCGCTGATTTGCCTTTCCAGGTTGCTTGGTTGGCCAAAAAGGGCGTATGCGTTTTTTCCTGAATATATTCAGGAAAAAACGCATACGCCCTTTTTGGCCAAGGGCATCATTGTCAACATTTTGCTGCTTTTCATGTGCTTTAAAGGCGATTCGAATCTACCTCCTGAAATCTGTTTCCTGCAATTCTGCCTTGATTTCAAATCCTCTTCTTTGCCTTCCCTCAATATATTTGTGGACGAGAGTTATCATTTATAACTCTGCAGGTTTGTGAATTGCAGTGCCCTGAACCTCCATTTTACAACTCGCTTTTTTGGGAGCTGGCCGCAAAAGCGCAGGATGGCTTCAGGCCCTGTTCTGGTTCCGGGGGGCAGGCTGAGCCTGTGGTTAATTCTTCTTCCTGATGGGAAAATAGAGTGACCTGTGCCTGTCCCAACACCAAGAGCTAGTCTCTCGTTGGTTCCCCGTCTTCCCGTTCATCCTCAGGACAAATTGCAACCTGTACGGAACAGGAGGTTAAAGGTGCTGATGCTCCAAGTAGGGAGATTGCTAGTAAAGCGGCTGGAATGGCGAATCCGGGCACAAGGAGATGAGAAGTGAGGTGCGTTTTAGAAACCTTTCCCCATCACACGGTGTACCATCTTCTGGGTTTCTCATGCATGTTTTCGATGTAGGAAGATGCCCTTGAACCTGGAGATTTGGGACCCATGCGATGGGTACCACGCCGTATTACTTTAAAGGGTCTGCATTTGCTCACCCAACCTCACCAAACCTCTCAGCCCCAAGAGTGTCCACCCTTATGTCTCATCCAGCTGTGGGTCTAGATATGGTCTATCCAGGTTGCATCACAGCCCCTGAACTCATTGTGTAAGAATTTCTATCTCTTTCACTGTCGTTGTTTCATGGGTTTTTCAAAGTAATTTATTTTCATAATGGGGTTTAGCTGCTTTTCACGGCTGTGTTTATGCCGCTTTACACCCACTTGACACACTAACAGAGAGATATCAATACATAGGTTTTAAGATTATTACTAGTCAGATATATTCTTGTGCGGTGAATAGGGCGTGTTGAGTCCAGTTCTCTGAGCAAGGAGTAGGTCTTGTCTACTACATATTGGGTTTATGGAACGGTATCTGAGCTAATTTGATACCCTTGTTTTATGTATCACCCCACCTCACCTTTCCCGTTAAGCAGCCATAGTCTGTTTTCTGCATGTGTGACTCTGTTCTGTTTTGTAATTCAGTTCAAGTGTAACGGTTTTTACATTCCCTCTAAAAGTGATACCTTATGAGAAGTGTCCTTTTCTGTGTGACTTATTTCAGTTAGAATCGTCGTACCTAAATCCACTCATCATGCTGCTACTAACCTTATGACATTGATTTCATGGCTGAGTGATATTCCATTGTACATAAGGACCACAACTTCTTTATCCATTTTTCTCTTTCCTGGGATATTTAAGGTGGAATGAAGTGGACGTCCTTGTCAACAGAGCAGCCCTAAACTTTGGGGTGCTTGTGTCTTGCTGATTTTTCATTTTCCCAATTTATACCCCCATGAGTGGAAGTGCCCTATGCTCTCTAAGCTGTGTTTTTCAGATGTTTCAGGACACACCGTACACTTCTCCAGAGTGGCTGTTGGCAATTTACATCCCGCCCATCAGTGTAGCAAGGCTCCCATTTCTCCATGGCCTGTCCTGCATTTCTGGTTTTGACACTTTTTTCAGCATGGCCCTTTTGACCGATGGGAAGCGAGACTTCTCTGTAGCGCTGATTTTCCTTTCCAGGTTGCTTGGTTGGCCAAAAAGGGCGTATGCGTTTTTTCCTGAATATATTCAGGAAAAAACGCATACGCCCTTTTTGTCCAAGGGCATCATTGTCAACGTTTTGCCGCTTTTCATGTGCTTTAAAGGCGATTCGTATCTACCTCCTGAAATCTGTTTCGTGCAATTCTGCCTTGATTTCAAATCCTCTTCTTTGCCTTCCCTCAATATATTTGTGGACGAGAGTTATCATTTATAACTAGGCAGGTTTGTGAATTGCAGTGCCCTGAACCTCCATTTTACAACTCGCTTTTTTGGGAGCTGGCCGCAAAAGCGCAGGATGGCTTCAGGCCCTGTTCTGGTTCCGGGGGGCAGGCTGAGCCTGTGGTTAATTCTTCTTCCTGATGAGAAAATAGAGTGACCTGTGCCTGTCCCGACACCAAGAGCTAGTCTCTCGTTGGTTCCCCGTCTTCCCGTTCATCCTCAGGACAAATTGCAACCTGTACGGAACAGGAGGTTAAAGGTGCTGATGCTCCAAGTAGGGAGATTGCTAGTAAAGCGGCTGGAAAGGCGAACCCGGGCACAAGGAGATGAGAAATGAGGTGCGTTTTAGAAACCTTTCCCCATCACACGGTGTACCATCTTCTGGGTTTCTCATGCATGTTTTCGATGTAGGAAGATGCCCTTGAACCTGGAGATTTGGGACCCATGCGATGGGTACCACGCAGTATTACTTTAAAGGGTCTGCGTTTGCTCACCCAACCTCACCAAACCTCTCAGCCCCAAGAGTGTCCACCCTTATGTCTCATCCAGCTGTGGGTCTAGATATGGTGAATCCAGGTTGCATCACAGCCCCTGAACGCATTGTGTAAGAATTTCTCTCTCTTTCACTGTCGTTGTTTCATGGGTTTTTCAAAGTAATTTATTTTCATAATGGGGTTTAGCTGCTTTTCACTGCTGTGTTTATGCCACTTTACACCCACTTGACACACTAACAGAGAGATATCAATACATAGGTTTTAAGATTATTACTAGTCAGATATATTCTTGTGCGGTGAATAGGGCGTGTTGAGTCCAGTTCTCTGAGCAAGGAGTAGGTCTTGTCTACTACATATTGGGTTTATGGAACGGTATCTGAGCTAATTTGATACCCTTGTTTTATGTATCACCCCACCTCACCTTTCCCGTTAAGCAGCCATAGTGTGTTTTCTGCATGTGTGACTCTGTTCTGTTTTGTAATTCAGTTCAAGTGTAACGGTTTTTACATTCCCTCTATCAGTGATACCTTATGAGAAGTGTCCTTTTCTGTGTGACTTATTTTACTTAGAATCGTCGTACCTAAATCCACTCATCATGCTGCTACTAACCTTATGACATTGATTTCATGGCTGAGTGATATTCCATTGTACATAAGGACCACAACTTCTTTATCCATTTTTCTCTTTCCTGGGATATTTAAGGTGGAATGAAGTGGAGGTCCTTGTCAACAGAGCAGCCCTCAACTTTGGGGTGCTTGTGTCTTGCTGATTTTTCATTTTCCCAATTTATAACCCCATGAGTGGAAGTGCCCTATGCTCTCTAAGCTGTGTTTTTCAGATGTTTCAGGACACACCGTACACTTCTCCAGAGTGGCTGTTGGCAATTTACATCCCGCCCATCAGTGTAGCAAGGCTCCCATTTCTCCATGGCCTGTCCTGCATTTCTGGTTTTGACACTTTTTTCAGCATGGCCCTTTTGACCGATGGGAAGCGAGACTTCTCTGTAGCGCTGATTTTCCTTTCCAGGTTGCTTGGTTGGCCAAAAAGGGCGTATGCGTTTTTTCCTGAATATATTCAGGAAAAAACGCATACGCCCTTTTTGGCCAAGGGCATCATTGTCAACGTTTTGCCGCTTTTCATGTGCTTTAAAGGCGATTCGTATCTACCTCCTGAAATCTGTTTCGTGCAATTCTGCCTTGATTTCAAATCCTCTTCTTTGCCTTCCCTCAATATATTTGTGGACGAGAGTTATCATTTATAACTAGGCAGGTTTGTGAATTGCAGTGCCCTGAACCTCCATTTTACAACTCGCTTTTTTGGGAGCTGGCCGCAAAAGCGCAGGATGGCTTCAGGCCCTGTTCTGGTTCCGGGGGGCAGGCTGAGCCTGTGGTTAATTCTTCTTCCTGATGAGAAAATAGAGTGACCTGTGCCTGTCCCGACACCAAGAGCTAGTCTCTCGTTGGTTCCCCGTCTTCCCGTTCATCCTCAGGACAAATTGCAACCTGTACGGAACAGGAGGTTAAAGGTGCTGATGCTCCAAGTAGGGAGATTGCTAGTAAAGCGGCTGGAAAGGCGAACCCGGGCACAAGGAGATGAGAAATGAGGTGCGTTTTAGAAACCTTTCCCCATCACACGGTGTACCATCTTCTGGGTTTCTCATGCATGTTTTCGATGTAGGAAGATGCCCTTGAACCTGGAGATTTGGGACCCATGCGATGGGTACCACGCAGTATTACTTTAAAGGGTCTGCGTTTGCTCACCCAACCTCACCAAACCTCTCAGCCCCAAGAGTGTCCACCCTTATGTCTCATCCAGCTGTGGGTCTAGATATGGTGAATCCAGGTTGCATCACAGCCCCTGAACGCATTGTGTAAGAATTTCTCTCTCTTTCACTGTCGTTGTTTCATGGGTTTTTCAAAGTAATTTATTTTCATAATGGGGTTTAGCTGCTTTTCACTGCTGTGTTTATGCCACTTTACACCCACTTGACACACTAACAGAGAGATATCAATACATAGGTTTTAAGATTATTACTAGTCAGATATATTCTTGTGCGGTGAATAGGGCGTGTTGAGTCCAGTTCTCTGAGCAAGGAGTAGGTCTTGTCTACTACATATTGGGTTTATGGAACGGTATCTGAGCTAATTTGATACCCTTGTTTTATGTATCACCCCACCTCACCTTTCCCGTTAAGCAGCCATAGTGTGTTTTCTGCATGTGTGACTCTGTTCTGTTTTGTAATTCAGTTCAAGTGTAACGGTTTTTACATTCCCTCTATCAGTGATACCTTATGAGAAGTGTCCTTTTCTGTGTGACTTATTTTACTTAGAATCGTCGTACCTAAATCCACTCATCATGCTGCTACTAACCTTATGACATTGATTTCATGGCTGAGTGATATTCCATTGTACATAAGGACCACAACTTCTTTATCCATTTTTCTCTTTCCTGGGATATTTAAGGTGGAATGAAGTGGAGGTCCTTGTCAACAGAGCAGCCCTCAACTTTGGGGTGCTTGTGTCTTGCTGATTTTTCATTTTCCCAATTTATAACCCCATGAGTGGAAGTGCCCTATGCTCTCTAAGCTGTGTTTTTCAGATGTTTCAGGACACACCGTACACTTCTCCAGAGTGGCTGTTGGCAATTTACATCCCGCCCATCAGTGTAGCAAGGCTCCCATTTCTCCATGGCCTGTCCTGCATTTCTGGTTTTGACACTTTTTTCAGCATGGCCCTTTTGACCGATGGGAAGCGAGACTTCTCTGTAGCGCTGATTTTCCTTTCCAGGTTGCTTGGTTGGCCAAAAAGGGCGTATGCGTTTTTTCCTGAATATATTCAGGAAAAAACGCATACGCCCTTTTTGGCCAAGGGCATCATTGTCAACGTTTTGCCGCTTTTCATGTGCTTTAAAGGCGATTCGTATCTACCTCCTGAAATCTGTTTCGTGCAATTCTGCCTTGATTTCAAATCCTCTTCTTTGCCTTCCCTCAATATATTTGTGGACGAGAGTTATCATTTATAACTAGGCAGGTTTGTGAATTGCAGTGCCCTGAACCTCCATTTTACAACTCGCTTTTTTGGGAGCTGGCCGCAAAAGCGCAGGATGGCTTCAGGCCCTGTTCTGGTTCCGGGGGGCAGGCTGAGCCTGTGGTTAATTCTTCTTCCTGATGAGAAAATAGAGTGACCTGTGCCTGTCCCGACACCAAGAGCTAGTCTCTCGTTGGTTCCCCGTCTTCCCGTTCATCCTCAGGACAAATTGCAACCTGTACGGAACAGGAGGTTAAAGGTGCTGATGCTCCAAGTAGGGAGATTGCTAGTAAAGCGGCTGGAAAGGCGAACCCGGGCACAAGGAGATGAGAAATGAGGTGCGTTTTAGAAACCTTTCCCCATCACACGGTGTACCATCTTCTGGGTTTCTCATGCATGTTTTCGATGTAGGAAGATGCCCTTGAACCTGGAGATTTGGGACCCATGCGATGGGTACCACGCAGTATTACTTTAAAGGGTCTGCGTTTGCTCACCCAACCTCACCAAACCTCTCAGCCCCAAGAGTGTCCACCCTTATGTCTCATCCAGCTGTGGGTCTAGATATGGTCTATCCAGGTTGCATCACAGCCCCTGAACTCATTGTGTAAGAATTTCTATCTCTTTCACTGTCGTTGTTTCATGGGTTTTTCAAAGTAATTTATTTTCATAATGGGGTTTAGCTGCTTTTCACGGCTGTGTTTATGCCGCTTTACACCCACTTGACACACTAACAGAGAGATATCAATACATAGGTTTTAAGATTATTACTAGTCAGATATATTCTTGTGCGGTGAATAGGGCGTGTTGAGTCCAGTTCTCTGAGCAAGGAGTAGGTCTTGTCTACTACATATTGGGTTTATGGAACGGTATCTGAGCTAATTTGATACCCTTGTTTTATGTATCACCCCACCTCACCTTTCCCGTTAAGCAGCCATAGTCTGTTTTCTGCATGTGTGACTCTGTTCTGTTTTGTAATTCAGTTCAAGTGTAACGGTTTTTACATTCCCTCTAAAAGTGATACCTTATGAGAAGTGTCCTTTTCTGTGTGACTTATTTCAGTTAGAATCGTCGTACCTAAATCCACTCATCATGCTGCTACTAACCTTATGACATTGATTTCATGGCTGAGTGATATTCCATTGTACATAAGGACCACAACTTCTTTATCCATTTTTCTCTTTCCTGGGATATTTAAGGTGGAATGAAGTGGAGGTTCTTGTCAACAGAGCAGCCCTAAACTTTGGGGTGCTTGTGTCTTGCTGATTTTTCATTTTCCCAATTTATACCCCCATGAGTGGAAGTGCCCTATGCTCTCTAAGCTGTGTTTTTCAGATGTTTCAGGACACACCGTACACTTCTCCAGAGTGGCTGTTGGCAATTTACATCCCGCCCATCAGTGTAGCAAGGCTCCCATTTCTCCATGGCCTGTCCTGCATTTCTGGTTTTGACACTTTTTTCAGCATGGCCCTTTTGACCGATGGGAAGCGAGACTTCTCTGTAGCGCTGATTTGCCTTTCCAGGTTGCTTGGTTGGCCAAAAAGGGCGTATGCGTTTTTTCCTGAATATATTCAGGAAAAAACGCATACGCCCTTTTTGGCCAAGGGCATCATTGTCAACGTTTTGCCGCTTTTCATGTGCTTTAAAGGCGATTCGTATCTACCTCCTGAAATCTGTTTCGTGCAATTCTGCCTTGATTTCAAATCCTCTTCTTTGCCTTCCCTCAATATATTTGTGGACGAGAGTTATCATTTATAACTAGGCAGGTTTGTGAATTGCAGTGCCCTGAACCTCCATTTTACAACTCGCTTTTTTGGGAGCTGGCCGCAAAAGCGCAGGATGGCTTCAGGCCCTGTTCTGGTTCCGGGGGGCAGGCTGAGCCTGTGGTTAATTCTTCTTCCTGATGAGAAAATAGAGTGACCTGTGCCTGTCCCGACACCAAGAGCTAGTCTCTCGTTGGTTCCCCGTCTTCCCGTTCATCCTCAGGACAAATTGCAACCTGTACGGAACAGGAGGTTAAAGGTGCTGATGCTCCAAGTAGGGAGATTGCTAGTAAAGCGGCTGGAAAGGCGAACCCGGGCACAAGGAGATGAGAAATGAGGTGCGTTTTAGAAACCTTTCCCCATCACACGGTGTACCATCTTCTGGGTTTCTCATGCATGTTTTCGATGTAGGAAGATGCCCTTGAACCTGGAGATTTGGGACCCATGCGATGGGTACCACGCAGTATTACTTTAAAGGGTCTGCGTTTGCTCACCCAACCTCACCAAACCTCTCAGCCCCAAGAGTGTCCACCCTTATGTCTCATCCAGCTGTGGGTCTAGATATGGTGAATCCAGGTTGCATCACAGCCCCTGAACGCATTGTGTAAGAATTTCTCTCTCTTTCACTGTCGTTGTTTCATGGGTTTTTCAAAGTAATTTATTTTCATAATGGGGTTTAGCTGCTTTTCACTGCTGTGTTTATGCCACTTTACACCCACTTGACACACTAACAGAGAGATATCAATACATAGGTTTTAAGATTATTACTAGTCAGATATATTCTTGTGCGGTGAATAGGGCGTGTTGAGTCCAGTTCTCTGAGCAAGGAGTAGGTCTTGTCTACTACATATTGGGTTTATGGAACGGTATCTGAGCTAATTTGATACCCTTGTTTTATGTATCACCCCACCTCACCTTTCCCGTTAAGCAGCCATAGTGTGTTTTCTGCATGTGTGACTCTGTTCTGTTTTGTAATTCAGTTCAAGTGTAACGGTTTTTACATTCCCTCTATCAGTGATACCTTATGAGAAGTGTCCTTTTCTGTGTGACTTATTTTACTTAGAATCGTCGTACCTAAATCCACTCATCATGCTGCTACTAACCTTATGACATTGATTTCATGGCTGAGTGATATTCCATTGTACATAAGGACCACAACTTCTTTATCCATTTTTCTCTTTCCTGGGATATTTAAGGTGGAATGAAGTGGAGGTCCTTGTCAACAGAGCAGCCCTCAACTTTGGGGTGCTTGTGTCTTGCTGATTTTTCATTTTCCCAATTTATAACCCCATGAGTGGAAGTGCCCTATGCTCTCTAAGCTGTGTTTTTCAGATGTTTCAGGACACACCGTACACTTCTCCAGAGTGGCTGTTGGCAATTTACATCCCGCCCATCAGTGTAGCAAGGCTCCCATTTCTCCATGGCCTGTCCTGCATTTCTGGTTTTGACACTTTTTTCAGCATGGCCCTTTTGACCGATGGGAAGCGAGACTTCTCTGTAGCGCTGATTTTCCTTTCCAGGTTGCTTGGTTGGCCAAAAAGGGCGTATGCGTTTTTTCCTGAATATATTCAGGAAAAAACGCATACGCCCTTTTTGGCCAAGGGCATCATTGTCAACGTTTTGCCGCTTTTCATGTGCTTTAAAGGCGATTCGTATCTACCTCCTGAAATCTGTTTCGTGCAATTCTGCCTTGATTTCAAATCCTCTTCTTTGCCTTCCCTCAATATATTTGTGGACGAGAGTTATCATTTATAACTAGGCAGGTTTGTGAATTGCAGTGCCCTGAACCTCCATTTTACAACTCGCTTTTTTGGGAGCTGGCCGCAAAAGCGCAGGATGGCTTCAGGCCCTGTTCTGGTTCCGGGGGGCAGGCTGAGCCTGTGGTTAATTCTTCTTCCTGATGAGAAAATAGAGTGACCTGTGCCTGTCCCGACACCAAGAGCTAGTCTCTCGTTGGTTCCCCGTCTTCCCGTTCATCCTCAGGACAAATTGCAACCTGTACGGAACAGGAGGTTAAAGGTGCTGATGCTCCAAGTAGGGAGATTGCTAGTAAAGCGGCTGGAAAGGCGAACCCGGGCACAAGGAGATGAGAAATGAGGTGCGTTTTAGAAACCTTTCCCCATCACACGGTGTACCATCTTCTGGGTTTCTCATGCATGTTTTCGATGTAGGAAGATGCCCTTGAACCTGGAGATTTGGGACCCATGCGATGGGTACCACGCAGTATTACTTTAAAGGGTCTGCGTTTGCTCACCCAACCTCACCAAACCTCTCAGCCCCAAGAGTGTCCACCCTTATGTCTCATCCAGCTGTGGGTCTAGATATGGTGAATCCAGGTTGCATCACAGCCCCTGAACGCATTGTGTAAGAATTTCTCTCTCTTTCACTGTCGTTGTTTCATGGGTTTTTCAAAGTAATTTATTTTCATAATGGGGTTTAGCTGCTTTTCACTGCTGTGTTTATGCCACTTTACACCCACTTGACACACTAACAGAGAGATATCAATACATAGGTTTTAAGATTATTACTAGTCAGATATATTCTTGTGCGGTGAATAGGGCGTGTTGAGTCCAGTTCTCTGAGCAAGGAGTAGGTCTTGTCTACTACATATTGGGTTTATGGAACGGTATCTGAGCTAATTTGATACCCTTGTTTTATGTATCACCCCACCTCACCTTTCCCGTTAAGCAGCCATAGTGTGTTTTCTGCATGTGTGACTCTGTTCTGTTTTGTAATTCAGTTCAAGTGTAACGGTTTTTACATTCCCTCTATCAGTGATACCTTATGAGACGTGTCCTTTTCTGTGTGACTTATTTTACTTAGAATCGTCGTACCTAAATCCACTCATCATGCTGCTACTAACCTTATGACATTGATTTCATGGCTGAGTGATATTCCATTGTACATAAGGACCACAACTTCTTTATCCATTTTTCTCTTTCCTGGGATATTTAAGGGGGAATGAAGTGGAGGTCCTTGTCAACAGAGCAGCCCTCAACTTTGGGGTGCTTGTGTCTTGCTGATTTTTCATTTTCCCAATTTATACCCCCATGAGTGGAAGTGCCCTATGCTCTCTAAGCTGTGTTTTTCAGATGTTTCAGGACACACCGTACACTTCTCCAGAGTGGCTGTTGGCAATTTACATCCCGCCCATCAGTGTAGCAAGGCTCCCATTTCTCCATGGCCTGTCCTGCATTTCTGGTTTTGACACTTTTTTCAGCATGGCCCTTTTGACCGATGGGAAGCGAGACTTCTCTGTAGCGCTGATTTGCCTTTCCAGGTTGCTTGGTTGGCCAAAAAGGGCGTATGCGTTTTTTCCTGAATATATTCAGGAAAAAACGCATACGCCCTTTTTGGCCAAGGGCATCATTGTCAACGTTTTGCCGCTTTTCATGTGCTTTAAAGGCGATTCGTATCTACCTCCTGAAATCTGTTTCATGCAATTCTGCCTTGATTTCAAATCCTCTTCTTTGCCTTCCCTCAATATATTTGTGGACGAGAGTTATCATTTATAACTCTGCAGGTTTGTGAATTGCAGTGCCCTGAACCTCCATTTTACAACTCGCTTTTTTGGGAGCTGGCCGCAAAAGCGCAGGATGGCTTCAGGCCCTGTTCTGGTTCCGGGGGGCAGGCTGAGCCTGTGGTTAATTCTTCTTCCTGATGGGAAAATAGAGTGACCTGTGCCTGTCCCGACACCAAGAGCTAGTCTCTCGTTGGTTCCCCGTCTTCCCGTTCATCCTCAGGACAAATTGCAACCTGTACGGAACAGGAGGTTAAAGGTGCTGATGCTCCAAGTAGGGAGATTGCTAGTAAAGCGGCTGGAAAGGCGAACCCGGGCACAAGGAGATGAGAAATGAGGTGCGTTTTAGAAACCTTTCCCCATCACACGGTGTACCATCTTCTGGGTTTCTCATGCATGTTTTCGATGTAGGAAGATGCCCTTGAACCTGGAGATTTGGGACCCATGCGATGGGTACCACACAGTATTACTTTAAAGGGTCTGCGTTTGCTCACCCAACCTCACCAAACCTCTCAGCCCCAAGAGTGTCCACCCTTATGTCTCATCCAGCTGTGGGTCTAGATATGGTGAATCCAGGTTGCATCACAGCCCCTGAACGCATTGTGTAAGAATTTCTCTCTCTTTCACTGTCGTTGTTTCATGGGTTTTTCAAAGTAATTTATTTTCATAATGGGGTTTAGCTGCTTTTCACTGCTGTGTTTATGCCACTTTACACCCACTTGACACACTAACAGAGAGATATCAATACATAGGTTTTACGATTATTACTAGTCAGATATATTCTTGTGCGGTGAATAGGGCGTGTTGAGTCCAGTTCTCTGAGCAAGGAGTAGGTCTTGTCTATTACATATTGGGTTTATGGAACGGTATCTGAGCTAATTTGATACCCTTGATTTATGTATCACCCCACCTCACCTTTCCCGTTAAGCAGCCATAGTGTGTTTTCTGCATGTGTGACTCTGTTCTGTTTTGTAATTCAGTTCAAGTGTAACGGTTTTTACATTCCCTCTATCAGTGATACCTTATGAGAAGTGTCCTTTTCTGTGTGACTTATTTCAGTTAGAATCGTCGTACCTAAATCCACTCATCATGCTGCTACTAACCTTATGACATTGATTTCATGGCTGAGTGATATTCCATTGTACATAAGGACCACAACTTCTTTATCCATTTTTCTCTTTCCTGGGAAATTTAAGGTGGAATGAAGTGGAGGTCCTTGTCAACAGAGCAGCCCTCAACTTTGGGGTGCTTGTGTCTTGCTGATTTTTCATTTTCCCAATTTATACCCCCATGAGTGGAAGTGCCCTATGCTCTCTAAGGTGTGTTTTTCAGATGTTTCAGGACACACCGTACACTTCTCCAGAGTGGCTGTTGGCAATTTACATCCCGCCCATCAGTGTAGCAAGGCTCTCATTTCTCCATGGCCTGTCCTGCATTTCTGGTTTTAACACTTTTTTCAGCATGGCCCTTTTGACCGATGGGAAGCGAGACTTCTCTGTAGCGCTGATTTGCCTTTCCAGGTTGCTTGGTTGGCCAAAAAGGGCGTATGCGTTTTTTCCTGAATATATTCAGGAAAAAACGCATACGCCCTTTTTGGCCAAGGGCATCATTGTCAACGTTTTGCCGCTTTTCATGTGCTTTAAAGGCGATTCGTATCTACCTCCTGAAATCTGTTTCGTGCAATTCTGCCTTGATTTCAAATCCTCTTCTTTGCCTTCCCTCAATATATTTGTGGACGAGAGTTATCATTTATAACTCTGCAGGTTTGTGAATTGCAGTGCCCTGAACCTCCATTTTACAACTCGCTTTTTTGGGAGCTGGCCGCAAAAGCGCAGGATGGCTTCAGGCCTTGTTCTGGTATCGGGGGGCAGGCTGAGCCTGTGGTTAATTCTTCTTCCTGATGGGAAAATAGAGTGACCTGTGCCTGTCCCGACACCAAGAGTTAGTCTCTCGTTGGTTCCCCGTCTTCCCGTTCATCCTCAGGACAAATTGCAACCTGTACGGAACAGGAGGTTAAAGGTGCTGATGCTCCAAGTAGGGAGATTGCTAGTAAAGCGGCTGGAATGGCGAACCCGGGCACAAGGAGATGAGAAATGAGGTGCGTTTTAGAAACCTTTCCCCATCACACGGTGTACCATCTTCTGGGTTTCTCATGCATGTTTTCGATGTAGGAAGATGCCCTTGAACCTGGAGATTTGGGACCCATGCGATGGGTACCACGCCGTATTACTTTAAAGGGTCTGCATTTGCTCACCCAACCTCACCAAACCTCTCAGCCCCAAGAGTGTCCACCCTTATGTCTCATCCAGCTGTGGGTCTAGATATGGTCAATCCAGGTTGCATCACAGCCCCTGAACTCATTGTGTAAGAATTTCTATCTCTTTCACTGTCGTTGTTTCATGGGTTTTTCAAAGTAATTTATTTTCATAATGGGGTTTAGCTGCTTTTCACGGCTGTGTTTATGCCGCTTTACACCCACTTGACACACTAACAGAGAGATATCAATACATAGGTTTTAAGATTATTACTAGTCAGATATATTCTTGTGCGGTGAATAGGGCGTGTTGAGTCCAGTTCTCTGAGCAAGGAGTAGGTCTTGTCTACTACATATTGGGTTTATGGAACGGTATCTGAGCTAATTTGATACCCTTGTTTTATGTATCACCCCACCTCACCTTTCCCGTTAAGCAGCCATAGTCTGTTTTCTGCATGTGTGACTCTGTTCTGTTTTGTAATTCAGTTCAAGTGTAACGGTTTTTACATTCCCTCTAAAAGTGATACCTTATGAGAAGTGTCCTTTTCTGTGTGACTTATTTCAGTTAGAATCGTCGTACCTAAATCCACTCATCATGCTGCTACTAACCTTATGACATTGATTTCATGGCTGAGTGATATTCCATTGTACATAAGGACCACAACTTCTTTATCCATTTTTCTCTTTCCTGGGATATTTAAGGTGGAATGAAGTGGAGGTCCTTGTCAACAGAGCAGCCCTCAACTTTGGGGTGCTTGTGTCTTGCTGATTTTTCATTTTCCCAATTTATACCCCCATGAGTGGAAGTGCCCTATGCTCTCTAAGCTGTGTTTTTCAGATGTTTCAGGACACACCGTACACTTCTCCAGAGTGGCTGTTGGCAATTTACATCCCGCCCATCAGTGTAGCAAGGCTCCCATTTCTCCATGGCCTGTCCTGCATTTCTGGTTTTGACACTTTTTTCAGCATGGCCCTTTTGACCGATGGGAAGCGAGACTTCTCTGTAGCGCTGATTTGCCTTTCCAGGTTGCTTGGTTGGCCAAAAAGGGCGTATGCGTTTTTTCCTGAATATATTCAGGAAAAAACGCATACGCCCTTTTTGGCCAAGGGCATCATTGTCAACGTTTTGCCGCTTTTCATGTGCTTTAAAGGCGATTCGTATCTACCTCCTGAAATCTGTTTCGTGCAATTCTGCCTTGATTTCAAATCCTCTTCTTTGCCTTCCCTCAATATATTTGTGGACGAGAGTTATCATTTATAACTCTGCAGGTTTGTGAATTGCAGTGCCCTGAACCTCCATTTTACAACTCGCTTTTTTGGGAGCTGGCCGCAAAAGCGCAGGATGGCTTCAGGCCTTGTTCTGGTTCCGGGGGGCAGGCTGAGCCTGTGGTTAATTCTTCTTCCTGATGGGAAAATAGAGTGACCTGTGCCTGTCCCGACACCAAGAGCTAGTCTCTCGTTGGTTCCCCGTCTTCCCGTTCATCCTCAGGACAAATTGCAACCTGTACGGAACAGGAGGTTAAAGGTGCTGATGCTCCAAGTAGGGAGATTGCTAGTAAAGCGGCTGGAATGGCGAACCCGGGCACAAGGAGATGAGAAATGAGGTGCGTTTTAGAAACCTTTCCCCATCACACGGTGTACCATCTTCTGGGTTTCTCATGCATGTTTTCGATGTAGGAAGATGCCCTTGAACCTGGAGATTTGGGACCCATGCGATGGGTACCACGCCGTATTACTTTAAAGGGTCTGCATTTGCTCACCCAATCTCACCAAACCTCTCAGCCCCAAGAGTGTCCACCCTTATGTCTCATCCAGCTGTGGGTCTAGATATGGTCAATCCAGGTTGCATCACAGCCCCTGAACTCATTGTGTAAGAATTTCTATCTCTTTCACTGTCGTTGTTTCATGGGTTTTTCAAAGTAATTTATTTTCATAATGGGGTTTAGCTGCTTTTCACGGCTGTGTTTATGCCGCTTTACACCCACTTGACACACTAACAGAGAGATATCAATACATAGGTTTTAAGATTATTACTAGTCAGATATATTCTTGTGCGGTGAATAGGGCGTGTTGAGTCCAGTTCTCTGAGCAAGGAGTAGGTCTTGTCTACTACATATTGGGTTTATGGAACGGTATCTGAGCTAATTTGATACCCTTGTTTTATGTATCACCCCACCTCACCTTTCCCGTTAAGCAGCCATAGTCTGTTTTCTGCATGTGTGACTCTGTTCTGTTTTGTAATTCAGTTCAAGTGTAACGGTTTTTACATTCCCTCTAAAAGTGATACCTTATGAGAAGTGTCCTTTTCTGTGTGACTTATTTCAGTTAGAATCGTCGTACCTAAATCCACTCATCATGCTGCTACTAACCTTATGACATTGATTTCATGGCTGAGTGATATTCCATTGTACATAAGGACCACAACTTCTTTATCCATTTTTCTCTTTCCTGGGATATTTAAGGTGGAATGAAGTGGAGGTCCTTGTCAACAGAGCAGCCCTAAACTTTGGGGTGCTTGTGTCTTGCTGATTTTTCATTTTCCCAATTTATACCCCCATGAGTGGAAGTGCCCTATGCTCTCTAAGCTGTGTTTTTCAGATGTTTCAGGACACACCGTACACTTCTCCAGAGTGGCTGTTGGCAATTTACATCCCGCCCATCAGTGTAGCAAGGCTCCCATTTCTCCATGGCCTGTCCTGCATTTCTGGTTTTGACACTTTTTTCAGCATGGCCCTTTTGACCGATGGGAAGCGAGACTTCTCTGTAGCGCTGATTTGCCTTTCCAGGTTGCTTGGTTGGCCAAAAAGGGCGTATGCGTTTTTTCCTGAATATATTCAGGAAAAAACGCATACGCCCTTTTTGGCCAAGGGCATCATTGTCAACGTTTTGCCGCTTTTCATGTGCTTTAAAGGCGATTCGTATCTACCTCCTGAAATCTGTTTCGTGCAATTCTGCCTTGATTTCAAATCCTCTTCTTTGCCTTCCCTCAATATATTTGTGGACGAGAGTTATCATTTATAACTCTGCAGGTTTGTGAATTGCAGTGCCCTGAACCTCCATTTTACAACTCGCTTTTTTGGGAGCTGGCCGCAAAAGCGCAGGATGGCTTCAGGCCCTGTTCTGGTTCCGGGGGGCAGGCTGAGCCTGTGGTTAATTCTTCTTCCTGATGAGAAAATAGAGTGACCTGTGCCTGTCCCGACACCAAGAGCTAGTCTCTCGTTGGTTCCCCGTCTTCCCGTTCATCCTCAGGACAAATTGCAACCTGTACGGAACAGGAGGTTAAAGGTGCTGATGCTCCAAGTAGGGAGATTGCTAGTAAAGCGGCTGGAAAGGCGAACCCGGGCACAAGGAGATGAGAAATGAGGTGCGTTTTAGAAACCTTTCCCCATCACACGGTGTACCATCTTCTGGGTTTCTCATGCATGTTTTCGATGTAGGAAGATGCCCTTGAACCTGGAGATTTGGGACCCATGCGATGGGTACCACGCAGTATTACTTTAAAGGGTCTGCGTTTGCTCACCCAACCTCACCAAACCTCTCAGCCCCAAGAGTGTCCACCCTTATGTCTCATCCAGCTGTGGGTCTAGATATGGTGAATCCAGGTTGCATCACAGCCCCTGAACGCATTGTGTAAGAATTTCTCTCTCTTTCACTGTCGTTGTTTCATGGGTTTTTCAAAGTAATTTATTTTCATAATGGGGTTTAGCTGCTTTTCACTGCTGTGTTTATGCCACTTTACAACCACTTGACACACTAACAGAGAGATATCAATACATAGGTTTTAAGATTATTACTAGTCAGATATATTCTTGTGCGGTGAATAGGGCGTGTTGAGTCCAGTTCTCTGAGCAAGGAGTAGGTCTTGTCTACTACATATTGGGTTTATGGAACGGTATCTGAGCTAATTTGATACCCTTGTTTTATGTATCACCCCACCTCACCTTTCCCGTTAAGCAGCCATAGTGTGTTTTCTGCATGTGTGACTCTGTTCTGTTTTGTAATTCAGTTCAAGTGTAACGGTTTTTACATTCCCTCTATCAGTGATACCTTATGAGAAGTGTCCTTTTCTGTGTGACTTATTTTACTTAGAATCGTCGTACCTAAATCCACTCATCATGCTGCTACTAACCTTATGACATTGATTTCATGGCTGAGTGATATTCCATTGTACATAAGGACCACAACTTCTTTATCCATTTTTCTCTTTCCTGGGATATTTAAGGTGGAATGAAGTGGAGGTCCTTGTCAACAGAGCAGCCCTCAACTTTGGGGTGCTTGTGTCTTGCTGATTTTTCATTTTCCCAATTTATACCCCCATGAGTGGAAGTGCCCTATGCTCTCTAAGCTGTGTTTTTCAGATGTTTCAGGACACACCGTACACTTCTCCAGAGTGGCTGTTGGCAATTTACATCCCGCCCATCAGTGTAGCAAGGCTCCCATTTCTCCATGGCCTGTCCTGCATTTCTGGTTTTGACACTTTTTTCAGCATGGCCCTTTTGACCGATGGGAAGCGAGACTTCTCTGTAGCGCTGATTTGCCTTTCCAGGTTGCTTGGTTGGCCAAAAAGGGCGTATGCGTTTTTTCCTGAATATATTCAGGAAAAAACGCATACGCCCTTTTTGGCCAAGGGCATCATTGTCAACGTTTTGCCGCTTTTCATGTGCTTTAAAGGCGATTCGTATCTACCTCCTGAAATCTGTTTCATGCAATTCTGCCTTGATTTCAAATCCTCTTCTTTGCCTTCCCTCAATATATTTGTGGACGAGAGTTATCATTTATAACTCTGCAGGTTTGTGAATTGCAGTGCCCTGAACCTCCATTTTACAACTCGCTTTTTTGGGAGCTGGCCGCAAAAGCGCAGGATGGCTTCAGGCCCTGTTCTGGTTCCGGGGGGCAGGCTGAGCCTGTGGTTAATTCTTCTTCCTGATGGGAAAATAGAGTGACCTGTGCCTGTCCCGACACCAAGAGCTAGTCTCTCGTTGGTTCCCCGTCTTCCCGTTCATCCTCAGGACAAATTGCAACCTGTACGGAACAGGAGGTTAAAGGTGCTGATGCTCCAAGTAGGGAGATTGCTAGTAAAGCGGCTGGAAAGGCGAACCCGGGCACAAGGAGATGAGAAATGAGGTGCGTTTTAGAAACCTTTCCCCATCACACGGTGTACCATCTTCTGGGTTTCTCATGCATGTTTTCGATGTAGGAAGATGCCCTTGAACCTGGAGATTTGGGACCCATGCGATGGGTACCACACAGTATTACTTTAAAGGGTCTGCGTTTGCTCACCCAACCTCACCAAACCTCTCAGCCCCAAGAGTGTCCACCCTTATGTCTCATCCAGCTGTGGGTCTAGATATGGTGAATCCAGGTTGCATCACAGCCCCTGAACGCATTGTGTAAGAATTTCTCTCTCTTTCACTGTCGTTGTTTCATGGGTTTTTCAAAGTAATTTATTTTCATAATGGGGTTTAGCTGCTTTTCACTGCTGTGTTTATGCCACTTTACACCCACTTGACACACTAACAGAGAGATATCAATACATAGGTTTTACGATTATTACTAGTCAGATATATTCTTGTGCGGTGAATAGGGCATGTTGAGTCCAGTTCTCTGAGCAAGGAGTAGGTCTTGTCTATTACATATTGGGTTTATGGAACGGTATCTGAGCTAATTTGATACCCTTGATTTATGTATCACCCCACCTCACCTTTCCCGTTAAGCAGCCATAGTGTGTTTTCTGCATGTGTGACTCTGTTCTGTTTTGTAATTCAGTTCAAGTGTAACGGTTTTTACATTCCCTCTATCAGTGATACCTTATGAGAAGTGTCCTTTTCTGTGTGACTTATTTCACTTAGAATCGTCGTACCTAAATCCACTCATCATGCTGCTACTAACCTTATGATATTGATTTCCTGGCTGAGTGATATTCCATTGTACATAAGGACCACAACTTCTTTATCCATTTTTCTCTTTCCTGGGATATTTAAGGTGGAATGAAGTGGAGGTCCTTGTCAACAGAGCAGCCCTCAACTTTGGGGTGCTTGTGTATTGCTGATTTTTAATTTTCCCAATTTATACCCCCATGAGTGGAAGTGCCCTATGCTCTCTAAGCTGTGTTTTTCAGATGTTTCAGGACACACCGTACACTTCTCCAGAGTGGCTTTTGGCAATTTACATCCCGCCCATCAGTGTAGCAAGGCTCTCATTTCTCCATGGCCTGTCCTGCATTTCTGGTTTTAACACTTTTTTCAGCATGGCCCTTTTGACCGATGGGAAGCGAGACTTCTCTGTAGCGCTGATTTGCCTTTCCAGGTTGCTTGGTTGGCCAAAAAGGGCGTATGCGTTTTTTCCTGAATATATTCAGGAAAAAACGCATACGCCCTTTTTGGCCAAGGGCATCATTGTCAACGTTTTGCCACTTTTCATGTGCTTTAAAGGCGATTCGTATCTACCTCCTGAAATCTGTTTCGTGCAATTCTTCCTTGATTTCAAATCCTCTTCTTTGCCTTCCCTCAATATATTTGTGGACGAGAGTTATCATTTATAACTCTGCAGGTTTGTGAATTGCAGTGCCCTGAACCTCCATTTTACAACTCGCTTTTTTGGGAGCTGGCCGCAAAAGCGCAGGATGGCTTCAGGCCTTGTTCTGGTTCCGGGGGGCAGGCTGAGCCTGTGGTTAATTCTTCTTCCTGATGGGAAAATAGAGTGACCTGTGCCTGTCCCGACACCAAGAGCTAGTCTCTCGTTGGTTCCCCGTCTTCCCGTTCATCCTCAGGACAAATTGCAACCTCTACGGAACAGGAGGTTAAAGGTGCTGATGCTCCAAGTAGGGAGATTGCTAGTAAAGCGGCTGGAAAGGCGAACCCGGGCACAAGGAGATGAGAAATGAGGTGCGTTTTAGAAACCTTTCCCCATCACACGGTGTACCATCTTCTGGGTTTCTCATGCATGTTTTCGATGTAGGAAGATGCCCTTGAACCTGGAGATTTGGGACCCATGCGATGGGTACCACACAGTATTACTTTAAAGGGTCTGCGTTTGCTCACCCAACCTCACCAAACCTCTCAGCCCCAAGAGTGTCCACCCTTATGTCTCATCCAGCTGTGGGTCTAGATATGGTCAATCCAGGTTGCATCACAGCCCCTGAACTCATTGTGTAAGAATTTCTATCTCTTTCACTGTCGTTGTTTCATGGGTTTTTCAAAGTAATTTATTTTCATAATGGGGTTTAGCTGCTTTTCACGGCTGTGTTTATGCCGCTTTACACCCACTTGACACACTAACAGAGAGATATCAATACATAGGTTTTAAGATTATTACTAGTCAGATATATTCTTGTGCGGTGAATAGGGCGTGTTGAGTCCAGTTCTCTGAGCAAGGAGTAGGTCTTGTCTACTACATATTGGGTTTATGGAACGGTATCTGAGCTAATTTGATACCCTTGTTTTATGTATCACCCCACCTCACCTTTCCCGTTAAGCAGCCATAGTCTGTTTTCTGCATGTGTGACTCTGTTCTGTTTTGTAATTCAGTTCAAGTGTAACGGTTTTTACATTCCCTCTAAAAGTGATACCTTATGAGAAGTGTCCTTTTCTGTGTGACTTATTTCACTTAGAATCGTCGTACCTAAATCCACTCATCATGCTGCTACTAACCTTATGACATTGATTTCATGGCTGAGTGATATTCCATTGTACATAAGGACCACAACTTCTTTATCCATTTTTCTCTTTCCTGGGATATTTAAGGTGGAATGAAGTGGAGGTCCTTGTCAACAGAGCAGCCCTCAACTTTGGGGTGCTTGTGTCTTGCTGATTTTTCATTTTCCCAATTTATACCCCCATGAGTGGAAGTGCCCTATGCTCTCTAAGCTGTGTTTTTCAGATGTTTCAGGACACACCGTACACTTCTCCAGAGTGGCTGTTGGCAATTTACATCCCGCCCATCAGTGTAGCAAGGCTCCCATTTCTCCATGGCCTGTCCTGCATTTCTGGTTTTGACACTTTTTTCAGCATGGCCCTTTTGACCGATGGGAAGCGAGACTTCTCTGTAGCGCTGATTTGCCTTTCCAGGTTGCTTGGTTGGCCAAAAAGGGCGTATGCGTTTTTTCCTGAATATATTCAGGAAAAAACGCATACGCCCTTTTTGGCCAAGGGCATCATTGTCAACGTTTTGCCGCTTTTCATGTGCTTTAAAGGCGATTCGTATCTACCTCCTGAAATCTGTTTCGTGCAATTCTGCCTTGATTTCAAATCCTCTTCTTTGCCTTCCCTCAATATATTTGTGGATGAGAGTTATCATTTATAACTCTGCAGGTTTGTGAATTGCAGTGCCCTGAACCTCCATTTTACAACTCGCTTTTTTGGGAGCTGGCCGCAAAAGCGCAGGATGGCTTCAGGCCCTGTTCTGGTTCCGGGGGGCAGGCTGAGCCTGTGGTTAATTCTTCTTCCTGATGGGAAAATAGAGTGACCTGTGCCTGTCCCGACACCAAGAGCTAGTCTCTCGTTGGTTCCCCGTCTTCCCGTTCATCCTCAGGACAAATTGCAACCTGTACGGAACAGGAGGTTAAAGGTGCTGATGCTCCAAGTAGGGAGATTGCTAGTAAAGCGGCTGGAAAGGCGAACCCGGGCACAAGGAGATGAGAAATGAGGTGCGTTTTAGAAACCTTTCCCCATCACACGGTGTACCATCTTCTGGGTTTCTCATGCATGTTTTCGATGTAGGAAGATGCCCTTGAACCTGGAGATTTGGGACCCATGCGATGGGTACCACGCAGTATTACTTTAAAGGGTCTGCGTTTGCTCACCCAACCTCACCAAACCTCTCAGCCCCAAGAGTGTCCACCCTTATGTCTCATCCAGCTGTGGGTCTAGATATGGTCAATCCAGGTTGCATCACAGCCCCTGAACGCATTGTGTAAGAATTTCTCTCTCTTTCACTGTCGTTGTTTCATGGGTTTTTCAAAGTAATTTATTTTCATAATGGGGTTTAGCTGCTTTTCACTGCTGTGTTTATGTCGCTTTACACCCACTTGACACACTAACAGAGAGATATCAATACATAGGTTTTAAGATTATTACTAGTCAGATATATTCTTGTGCGGTGAATAGGGCGTGTTGAGTCCAGTTCTCTGAGCAAGGAGTAGGTCTTGTCTATTACATATTGGGTTTATGGAACGGTATCTGAGCTAATTTGATACCCTTGTTTTATGTATCACCCCACCTCACCTTTCCCGTTAAGCAGCCATAGTGTGTTTTCTGCATGTGTGACTCTGTTCTGTTTTGTAATTCAGTTCAAGTGTAACGGTTTTTACATTCCCTCTATCAGTGATACCTTATGAGAAGTGTCCTTTTCTGTGTGACTTATTTCACTTAGAATCGTCGTACCTAAATCCACTCATCATGCTGCTACTAACCTTATGACATTGATTTCATGGCTGAGTGATATTCCATTGTACATAAGGACCACAACTTCTTTATCCATTTTTCTCTTTCCTGGGATATTTAAGGTGGAATGAAGTGGAGGTCCTTGTCAACAGAGCAGCCCTCAACTTTGGGGTGCTTGTGTCTTGCTGATTTTTAATTTTCCCAATTTATAACCCCATGAGTGGAAGTGCCCTATGCTCTCTAAGCTGTGTTTTTCAGATGTTTCAGGACACACCGTACACTTCTCCAGAGTGGCTGTTGGCAATTTACATCCCGCCCATCAGTGTAGCAAGGCTCCCATTTCTCCATGGCCTGTCCTGCATTTCTGGTTTTGACACTTTTTTCAGCATGGCCCTTTTGACCGATGGGAAGCGAGACTTCTCTGTAGCGCTGATTTGACTTTCCAGGTTGCTTGGTTGGCCAAAAAGGGCGTATGCGTTTTTTCCTGAATATATTCAGGAAAAAACGCATACGCCCTTTTTGGCCAAGGGCATCATTGTCAACGTTTTGCTGCTTTTCATGTGCTTTAAAGGCGATTCGTATCTACCTCCTGAAATCTGTTTCGTGCAATTCTGCCTTGATTTCAAATCCTCTTCTTTGCCTTCCCTCAATATATTTGTGGACGAGAGTTATCATTTATAACTCTGCAGGTTTGTGAATTGCAGTGCCCTGAACCTCCATTTTACAACTCGCTTTTTTGGGAGCTGGCCGCAAAAGCGCAGGATGGCTTCAGGCCCTGTTCTGGTTCCGGGGGGCAGGCTGAGCCTGTGGTTAATTCTTCTTCCTGATGGGAAAATAGAGTGACCTGTGCCTGTCCCGACACCAAGAGCTAGTCTCTCGTTGGTTCCCCGTCTTCCCGTTCATCCTCAGGACAAATTGCAACCTGTACGGAACAGGAGGTTAAAGGTGCTGATGCTCCAAGTAGGGAGATTGCTAGTAAAGCGGCTGGAAAGGCGAACCCGGGCACAAGGAGATGAGAAATGAGGTGCGTTTTAGAAACCTTTCCCCATCACACGGTGTACCATCTTCTGGGTTTCTCATGCATGTTTTCGATGTAGGAAGATGCCCTTGAACCTGGAGATTTGGGACCCATGCGATGGGTACCACGCAGTATTACTTTAAAGGGTCTGCGTTTGCTCACCCAACCTCACCAAACCTCTCAGCCCCAAGAGTGTCCACCCTTATGTCTCATCCAGCTGTGGGTCTAGATATGGTCAATCCAGGTTGCATCACAGCCCCTGAACTCATTGTGTAAGAATTTCTCTCTCTTTCACTGTCGTTGTTTCATGGGTTTTTCAAAGTAATTTATTTTCATAATGGGGTTTAGCTGCTTTTCACGGCTGTGTTTATGCCGCTTTACACCCACTTGACACACTAACAGAGAGATATCAATACATAGGTTTTAAGATTATTACTAGTCAGATATATTCTTGTGCGGTGAATAGGGCGTGTTGAGTCCAGTTCTCTGAGCAAGGAGTAGGTCTTGTCTACTACATATTGGGTTTATGGAACGGTATCTGAGCTAATTTGATACCCTTGTTTTATGTATCACCCCACCTCACCTTTCCCGTTAAGCAGCCATAGTGTGTTTTCTGCATGTGTGACTCTGTTCTGTTTTGTAATTCAGTTCAACTGTAACGGTTTTTACATTCCCTCTATCAGTGATACCTTATGAGAAGTGTCCTTTTCTGTGTGACTTATTTCACTTAGAATCGTCGTACCTAAATCCACTCATCATGCTGCTACTAACCTTATGACATTGATTTCATGGCTGAGTGATATTCCATTGTACATAAGGACCACAACTTCTTTATCCATTTTTCTCTTTCCTTGGATATTTAAGGTGGAATGAAGTGGAGGTCCTTGTCAACAGAGCAGCCCTCAACTTTGGGGTGCTTGTGTCTTGCTGATTTTTCATTTTCCCAATTTATACCCCCATGAGTGGAAGTGCCCTATGCTCTCTAAGCTGTGTTTTTCAGATGTTTCAGGACACACCGTACACTTCTCCAGAGTGGCTGTTGGCAATTTACATCCCGCCCATCAGTGTAGCAAGGCTCTCATTTCTCCATGGCCTGTCCTGCATTTCTGGTTTTAACACTTTTTTCAGCATGGCCCTTTTGACCGATGGGAAGCGAGACTTCTCTGTAGCGCTGATTTGCCTTTCCAGGTTGCTTGGTTGGCCAAAAAGGGCGTATGCGTTTTTTCCTGAATATATTCAGGAAAAAACGCATACGCCCTTTTTGGCCAAGGGCATCATTGTCAACGTTTTGCCGCTTTTCATGTGCTTTAAAGGCGATTCGTATCTACCTCCTGAAATCTGTTTCGTGCAATTCTGCCTTGATTTCAAATCCTCTTCTTTGCCTTCCCTCAATATATTTGTGGACGAGAGTTATCATTTATAACTCTGCAGGTTTGTGAATTGCAGTGCCCTGAACCTCCATTTTACAACTCGCTTTTTTGGGAGCTGGCCGCAAAAGCGCAGGATGGCTTCAGGCCTTGTTCTGGTTCCGGGGGGCAGGCTGAGCCTGTGGTTAATTCTTCTTCCTGATGGGAAAATAGAGTGACCTGTGCCTGTCCCGACACCAAGAGCTAGTCTCTCGTTGGTTCCCCGTCTTCCCGTTCATCCTCAGGACAAATTGCAACCTGTACGGAACAGGAGGTTAAAGGTGCTGATGCTCCAAGTAGGGAGATTGCTAGTAAAGCGGCTGGAATGGCGAACCCGGGCACAAGGAGATGAGAAGTGAGGTGCGTTTTAGAAACCTTTCCCC
The DNA here is from genome assembly GCF_965194805.1 of Balaenoptera borealis. Classification (NCBI taxonomy): domain Eukaryota; kingdom Metazoa; phylum Chordata; class Mammalia; order Artiodactyla; family Balaenopteridae; genus Balaenoptera; species Balaenoptera borealis. Next base: position 229,696 of record NW_028123179.1, read on the forward strand.
ATCACACGGTGTACCATCTTCTGGGTTTCTCATGCATGTTTTCGATGTAGGAAGATGCCCTTGAACCTGGAGATTTGGGACCCATGCGATGGGTACCACGCCGTATTACTTTAAAGGGTCTGCATTTGCTCACCCAACCTCACCAAACCTCTCAGCCCCAAGAGTGTCCACCCTTATGTCTCATCCAGCTGTGGGTCTAGATATGGTCAATCCAGGTTGCATCACAGCCCCTGAACTCATTGTGTAAGAATTTCTATCTCTTTCACTGTCGTTGTTTCATGGGTTTTTCAAAGTAATTTATTTTCATAATGGGGTTTAGCTGCTTTTCACGGCTGTGTTTATGCCGCTTTACACCCACTTGACACACTAACAGAGAGATATCAACACATAGGTTTTAAGATTATTACTAGTCAGATATATTCTTGTGCGGTGAATAGGGCGTGTTGAGTCCAGTTCTCTGAGCAAGGAGTAGGTCTTGTCTACTACATATTGGGTTTATGGAACGGTATCTGAGCTAATTTGATACCCTTGTTTTATGTATCACCCCACCTCACCTTTCCCGTTAAGCAGCCATAGTCTGTTTTCTGCATGTGTGACTCTGTTCTGTTTTGTAATTCAGTTCAAGTGTAACGGTTTTTACATTCCCTCTAAAAGTGATACCTTATGAGAAGTGTCCTTTTCTGTGTGACTTATTTCAGTTAGAATCGTCGTACCTAAATCCACTCATCATGCTGCTACTAACCTTATGACATTGATTTCATGGCTGAGTGATATTCCATTGTACATAAGGACCACAACTTCTTTATCCATTTTTCTCTTTCCTGGGATATTTAAGGTGGAATGAAGTGGAGGTTCTTGTCAACAGAGCAGCCCTAAACTTTGGGGTGCTTGTGTCTTGCTGATTTTTCATTTTCCCAATTTATACCCCCATGAGTGGAAGTGCCCTATGCTCTCTAAGCTGTGTTTTTCAGATGTTTCAGGACACACCGTACACTTCTCCAGAGTGGCTGTTGGCAATTTACATCCCGCCCATCAGTGTAGCAAGGCTCCCATTTCTCCATGGCCTGTCCTGCATTTCTGGTTTTGACACTTTTTTCAGCATGGCCCTTTTGACCGATGGGAAGCGAGACTTCTCTGTAGCGCTGATTTGCCTTTCCAGGTTGCTTGGTTGGCCAAAAAGGGCGTATGCGTTTTTTCCTGAATATATTCAGGAAAAAACGCATACGCCCTTTTTGGCCAAGGGCATCATTGTCAACGTTTTGCCGCTTTTCATGTGCTTTAAAGGCGATTCGTATCTACCTCCTGAAATCTGTTTCGTGCAATTCTGCCTTGATTTCAAATCCTCTTCTTTGCCTTCCCTCAATATATTTGTGGACGAGAGTTATCATTTATAACTCTGCAGGTTTGTGAATTGCAGTGCCCTGAACCTCCATTTTACAACTCGCTTTTTTGGGAGCTGGCCGCAAAAGCGCAGGATGGCTTCAGGCCTTGTTCTGGTTCCGGGGGGCAGGCTGAGCCTGTGGTTAATTCTTCTTCCTGATGGGAAAATAGAGTGACCTGTGCCTGTCCCGACACCAAGAGCTAGTCTCTCGTTGGTTCCCCGTCTTCCCGTTCATCCTCAGGACAAATTGCAACCTGTACGGAACAGGAGGTTAAAGGTGCTGATGCTCCAAGTAGGGAGATTGCTAGTAAAGCGGCTGGAATGGCGAACCCGGGCACAAGGAGATGAGAAATGAGGTGCGTTTTAGAAACCTTTCCCCATCACACGGTGTACCATCTTCTGGGTTTCTCATGCATGTTTTCGATGTAGGAAGATGCCCTTGAACCTGGAGATTTGGGACCCATGCGATGGGTACCACGCCGTATTACTTTAAAGGGTCTGCATTTGCTCACCCAACCTCACCAAACCTCTCAGCCCCAAGAGTGTCCACCCTTATGTCTCATCCAGCTGTGGGTCTAGATATGGTCAATCCAGGTTGCATCACAACCCCTGAACTCATTGTGTAAGAATTTCTCTCTCTTTCACTGTCGTTGTTTCATGGGTTTTTCAAAGTAATTTATTTTCATAATGGGGTTTAGCTGCTTTTCACGGCTGTGTTTATGCCGCTTTACACCCACTTGACACACTAACAGAGAGATATCAATACATAGGTTTTAAGATTATTACTAGTCAGATATATTCTTGTGCGGTGAATAGGGCGTGTTGAGTCCAGTTCTCTGAGCAAGGAGTAGGTCTTGTCTACTACATATTGGGTTTATGGAACGGTATCTGAGCTAATTTGATACCCTTGTTTTATGTATCACCCCACCTCACCTTTCCCGTTAAGCAGCCATAGTCTGTTTTCTGCATGTGTGACTCTGTTCTGTTTTGTAATTCAGTTCAAGTGTAACGGTTTTTACATTCCCTCTAAAAGTGATACCTTATGAGAAGTGTCCTTTTCTGTGTGACTTATTTCAGTTAGAATCGTCGTACCTAAATCCACTCATCATGCTGCTACTAACTTTATGACATTGATTTCATGGCTGAGTGATATTCCATTGTACATAAGGACCACAACTTCTTTATCCATTTTTCTCTTTCCTGGGATATTTAAGGTGGAATGAAGTGGAGGTCCTTGTCAACAGAGCAGCCCTAAACTTTGGGGTGCTTGTGTCTTGCTGATTTTTCATTTTCCCAATTTATACCCCCATGAGTGGAAGTGCCCTATGCTCTCTAAGCTGTGTTTTTCAGATGTTTCAGGACACACCGTACACTTCTCCAGAGTGGCTGTTGGCAATTTACATCCCGCCCATCAGTGTAGCAAGGCTCCCATTTCTCCATGGCCTGTCCTGCATTTCTGGTTTTGACACTTTTTTCAGCATGGCCCTTTTGACCGATGGGAAGCGAGACTTCTCTGTAGCGCTGATTTGCCTTTCCAGGTTGCTTGGTTGGCCAAAAAGGGCGTATGCGTTTTTTCCTGAATATATTCAGGAAAAAACGCATACGCCCTTTTTGGCCAAGGGCATCATTGTCAACGTTTTGCCGCTTTTCATGTGCTTTAAAGGCGATTCGTATCTACCTCCTGAAATCTGTTTCGTGCAATTCTGCCTTGATTTCAAATCCTCTTCTTTGCCTTCCCTCAATATATTTGTGGACGAGAGTTATCATTTATAACTCTGCAGGTTTGTGAATTGCAGTGCCCTGAACCTCCATTTTACAACTCGCTTTTTTGGGAGCTGGCCGCAAAAGCGCAGGATGGCTTCAGGCCCTGTTCTGGTTCCGGGGGGCAGGCTGAGCCTGTGGTTAATTCTTCTTCCTGATGAGAAAATAGAGTGACCTGTGCCTGTCCCGACACCAAGAGCTAGTCTCTCGTTGGTTCCCCGTCTTCCCGTTCATCCTCAGGACAAATTGCAACCTGTACGGAACAGGAGGTTAAAGGTGCTGATGCTCCAAGTAGGGAGATTGCTAGTAAAGCGGCTGGAAAGGCGAACCCGGGCACAAGGAGATGAGAAATGAGGTGCGTTTTAGAAACCTTTCCCCATCACACGGTGTACCATCTTCTGGGTTTCTCATGCATGTTTTCGATGTAGGAAGATGCCCTTGAACCTGGAGATTTGGGACCCATGCGATGGGTACCACGCCGTATTACTTTAAAGGGTCTGCGTTTGCTCACCCAACCTCACCAAACCTCTCAGCCCCAAGAGTGTCCACCCTTATGTCTCATCCAGCTGTGGGTCTAGATATGGTGAATCCAGGTTGCATCACAGCCCCTGAACGCATTGTGTAAGAATTTCTCTCTCTTTCACTGTCGTTGTTTCATGGGTTTTTCAAAGTAATTTATTTTCATAATGGGGTTTAGCTGCTTTTCACTGCTGTGTTTATGCCACTTTACAACCACTTGACACACTAACAGAGAGATATCAATACATAGGTTTTAAGATTATTACTAGTCAGATATATTCTTGTGCGGTGAATAGGGCGTGTTGAGTCCAGTTCTCTGAGCAAGGAGTAGGTCTTGTCTACTACATATTGGGTTTATGGAACGGTATCTGAGCTAATTTGATACCCTTGTTTTATGTATCACCCCACCTCACCTTTCCCGTTAAGCAGCCATAGTGTGTTTTCTGCATGTGTGACTCTGTTCTGTTTTGTAATTCAGTTCAAGTGTAACGGTATTTACATTCCCTCTATCAGTGATACCTTATGAGAAGTGTCCTTTTCTGTGTGACTTATTTTACTTAGAATCGTCGTACCTAAATCCACTCATCATGCTGCTACTAACCTTATGACATTGATTTCATGGCTGAGTGATATTCCATTGTACATAAGGACCACAACTTCTTTATCCATTTTTCTCTTTCCTGGGATATTTAAGGTGGAATGAAGTGGAGGTCCTTGTCAACAGAGCAGCCCTCAACTTTGGGGTGCTTGTGTCTTGCTGATTTTTAATTTTCCCAATTTATACCCCCATGAGTGGAAGTGCCCTATGCTCTCTAAGCTGTGTTTTTCAGATGTTTCAGGACACACCGTACACTTCTCCAGAGTGGCTGTTGGCAATTTACATCCCGCCCATCAGTGTAGCAAGGCTCCCATTTCTCCATGGCCTGTCCTGCATTTCTGGTTTTGACACTTTTTTCAGCATGGCCCTTTTGACCGATGGGAAGCGAGACTTCTCTGTAGCGCTGATTTGCCTTTCCAGGTTGCTTGGTTGGCCAAAAAGGGCGTATGCGTTTTTTCCTGAATATATTCAGGAAAAAACGCATACGCCCTTTTTGGCCAAGGGCATCATTGTCAACGTTTTGCCGCTTTTCATGTGCTTTAAAGGCGATTCGTATCTACCTCCTGAAATCTGTTTCATGCAATTCTGCCTTGATTTCAAATCCTCTTCTTTGCCTTCCCTCAATATATTTGTGGACGAGAGTTATCATTTATAACTCTGCAGGTTTGTGAATTGCAGTGCCCTGAACCTCCATTTTACAACTCGCTTTTTTGGGAGCTGGCCGCAAAAGCGCAGGATGGCTTCAGGCCCTGTTCTGGTTCCGGGGGGCAGGCTGAGCCTGTGGTTAATTCTTCTTCCTGATGGGAAAATAGAGTGACCTGTGCCTGTCCCGACACCAAGAGCTAGTCTCTCGTTGGTTCCCCGTCTTCCCGTTCATCCTCAGGACAAATTGCAACCTGTACGGAACAGGAGGTTAAAGGTGCTGATGCTCCAAGTAGGGAGATTGCTAGTAAAGCGGCTGGAAAGGCGAACCCGGGCACAAGGAGATGAGAAATGAGGTGCGTTTTAGAAACCTTTCCCCATCACACGGTGTACCATCTTCTGGGTTTCTCATGCATGTTTTCGATGTAGGAAGATGCCCTTGAACCTGGAGATTTGGGACCCATGCGATGGGTACCACGCCGTATTACTTTAAAGGGTCTGCGTTTGCTCACCCAACCTCACCAAACCTCTCAGCCCCAAGAGTGTCCACCCTTATGTCTCATCCAGCTGTGGGTCTAGATATGGTGAATCCAGGTTGCATCACAGCCCCTGAACGCATTGTGTAAGAATTTCTCTCTCTTTCACTGTCGTTGTTTCATGGGTTTTTCAAAGTAATTTATTTTCATAATGGGGTTTAGCTGCTTTTCACTGCTGTGTTTATGCCACTTTACACCCACTTGACACACTAACAGAGAAATATCAATACATAGGTTTTACGATTATTACTAGTCAGATATATTCTTGTGCGGTGAATAGGGCATGTTGAGTCCAGTTCTCTGAGCAAGGAGTAGGTCTTGTCTATTACATATTGGGTTTATGGAACGGTATCTGAGCTAATTTGATACCCTTGATTTATGTATCACCCCACCTCACCTTTCCCGTTAAGCAGCCATAGTGTGTTTTCTGCATGTGTGACTCTGTTCTGTTTTGTAATTCAGTTCAAGTGTAACGGTTTTTACATTCCCTCTATCAGTGATACCTTATGAGAAGTGTCCTTTTCTGTGTGACTTATTTCACTTAGAATCGTCGTACCTAAATCCACTCATCATGCTGCTACTAACCTTATGACATTGATTTCATGGCTGAGTGATATTCCATTGTACATAAGGACCACAACTTCTTTATCCATTTTTCTCTTTCCTGGGATATTTAAGGTGGAATGAAGTGGAGGTCCTTGTCAACAGAGCAGCCCTCAACTTTGGGGTGCTTGTGTCTTGCTGATTTTTCATTTTCCCAAGTTATAACCCCATGAGTGGAAGTGCCCTATGCTCTCTAAGCTGTGTTTTTCAGATGTTTCAGGACACACCGTACACTTCTCCAGAGTGGCTTTTGGCAATTTACATCCCGCCCATCAGTGTAGCAAGGCTCTCATTTCTCCATGGCCTGTCCTGCATTTCTGGTTTTAACACTTTTTTCAGCATGGCCCTTTTGACCGATGGGAAGCGAGACTTCTCTGTAGCGCTGATTTGCCTTTCCAGGTTGCTTGGTTGGCCAAAAAGGGCGTATGCGTTTTTTCCTGAATATATTCAGGAAAAAACGCATACGCCCTTTTTGGCCAAGGGCATCATTGTCAACGTTTTGCCGCTTTTCATGTGCTTTAAAGGCGATTCGTATCTACCTCATGAAATCTGTTTCGTGCAATTCTTCCTTGATTTCAAATCCTCTTCTTTGCCTTCCCTCAATATATTTGTGGACGAGAGTTATCATTTATAACTCTGCAGGTTTGTGAATTGCAGTGCCCTGAACCTCCATTTTACAACTCGCTTTTTTGGGAGCTGGCCGCAAAAGCGCAGGATGGCTTCAGGCCTTGTTCTGGTTCCGGGGGGCAGGCTGAGCCTGTGGTTAATTCTTCTTCCTGATGGGAAAATAGAGTGACCTGTGCCTGTCCCGACACCAAGAGCTAGTCTCTCGTTGGTTCCCCGTCTTCCCGTTCATCCTCAGGACAAATTGCAACCTGTACGGAACAGGAGGTTAAAGGTGCTGATGCTCCAAGTAGGGAGATTGCTAGTAAAGCGGCTGGAATGGCGAACCCGGGCACAAGGAGATGAGAAATGAGGTGCGTTTTAGAAACCTTTCCCCATCACACGGTGTACCATCTTCTGGGTTTCTCATGCATGTTTTCGATGTAGGAAGATGCCCTTGAACCTGGAGATTTGGGACCCATGCGATGGGTACCACGCCGTATTACTTTAAAGGGTCTGCGTTTGCTCACCCAACCTCACCAAACCTCTCAGCCCCAAGAGTGTCCACCCTTATGTCTCATCCAGCTGTGGGTCTAGATATGGTCAATCCAGGTTGCATCACAGCCCCTGAACGCATTGTGTAAGAATTTCTCTCTCTTTCACTGTCGTTGTTTCATGGGTTTTTCAAAGTAATTTATTTTCATAATGGGGTTTAGCTGCTTTTCACGGCTGTGTTTATGCCGCTTTACACCCACTTGACACACTAACAGAGAGATATCAATACATAGGTTTTAAGATTATTACTAGTCAGATATATTCTTGTGCGGTGAATAGGGCGTGTTGAGTCCAGTTCTCTGAGCAAGGAGTAGGTCTTGTCTACTACATATTGGGTTTATGGAACGGTATCTGAGCTAATTTGATACCCTTGTTTTATGTATCACCCCACCTCACCTTTCCCGTTAAGCAGCCATAGTCTGTTTTCTGCATGTGTGACTCTGTTCTGTTTTGTAATTCAGTTCAAGTGTAACGGTTTTTACATTCCCTCTAAAAGTGATACCTTATGAGAAGTGTCCTTTTCTGTGTGACTTATTTCACTTAGAATCGTCGTACCTAAATCCACTCATCATGCTGCTACTAACCTTATGACATTGATTTCATGGCTGAGTGATATTCCATTGTACATAAGGACCACAACTTCTTTATCCATTTTTCTCTTTCCTGGGATATTTAAGGTGGAATGAAGTGGAGGTCCTTGTCAACAGAGCAGCCCTCAACTTTGGGGTGCTTGTGTCTTGCTGATTTTTCATTTTCCCAATTTATACCCCCATGAGTGGAAGTGCCCTATGCTCTCTAAGCTGTGTTTTTCAGATGTTTCAGGACACACCGTACACTTCTCCAGAGTGGCTGTTGGCAATTTACATCCCGCCCATCAGTGTAGCAAGGCTCCCATTTCTCCATGGCCTGTCCTGCATTTCTGGTTTTGACACTTTTTTCAGCATGGCCCTTTTGACCGATGGGAAGCGAGACTTCTCTGTAGCGCTGATTTGCCTTTCCAGGTTGCTTGGTTGGCCAAAAAGGGCGTATGCGTTTTTTCCTGAATATATTCAGGAAAAAACGCATACGCCCTTTTTGGCCAAGGGCATCATTGTCAACGTTTTGCCGCTTTTCATGTGCTTTAAAGGCGATTCGTATCTACCTCCTGAAATCTGTTTCGTGCAATTCTGCCTTGATTTCAAATCCTCTTCTTTGCCTTCCCTCAATATATTTGTGGATGAGAGTTATCATTTATAACTCTGCAGGTTTGTGAATTGCAGTGCCCTGAACCTCCATTTTACAACTCGCTTTTTTGGGAGCTGGCCGCAAAAGCGCAGGATGGCTTCAGGCCCTGTTCTGGTTCCGGGGGGCAGGCTGAGCCTGTGGTTAATTCTTCTTCCTGATGGGAAAATAGAGTGACCTGTGCCTGTCCCGACACCAAGAGCTAGTCTCTCGTTGGTTCCCCGTCTTCCCGTTCATCCTCAGGACAAATTGCAACCTGTACGGAACAGGAGGTTAAAGGTGCTGATGCTCCAAGTAGGGAGATTGCTAGTAAAGCGGCTGGAAAGGCGAACCCGGGCACAAGGAGATGAGAAATGAGGTGCGTTTTAGAAACCTTTCCCCATCACACGGTGTACCATCTTCTGGGTTTCTCATGCATGTTTTCGATGTAGGAAGATGCCCTTGAACCTGGAGATTTGGGACCCATGCGATGGGTACCACGCAGTATTACTTTAAAGGGTCTGCGTTTGCTCACCCAACCTCACCAAACCTCTCAGCCCCAAGAGTGTCCACCCTTATGTCTCATCCAGCTGTGGGTCTAGATATGGTCAATCCAGGTTGCATCACAGCCCCTGAACGCATTGTGTAAGAATTTCTCTCTCTTTCACTGTCGTTGTTTCATGGGTTTTTCAAAGTAATTTATTTTCATAATGGGGTTTAGCTGCTTTTCACGGCTGTGTTTATGCCGCTTTACACCCACTTGACACACTAACAGAGAGATATCAATACATAGGTTTTAAGATTATTACTAGTCAGATATATTCTTGTGCGGTGAATAGGGCGTGTTGAGTCCAGTTCTCTGAGCAAGGAGTAGGTCTTGTCTACTACATATTGGGTTTATGGAACGGTATCTGAGCTAATTTGATACCCTTGTTTTATGTATCACCCCACCTCACCTTTCCCGTTAAGCAGCCATAGTCTGTTTTCTGCATGTGTGACTCTGTTCTGTTTTGTAATTCAGTTCAAGTGTAACGGTTTTTACATTCCCTCTAAAAGTGATACCTTATGAGAAGTGTCCTTTTCTGTGTGACTTATTTCACTTAGAATCGTCGTACCTAAATCCACTCATCATGCTGCTACTAACCTTATGACATTGATTTCATGGCTGAGTGATATTCCATTGTACATAAGGACCACAACTTCTTTATCCATTTTTCTCTTTCCTGGGATATTTAAGGTGGAATGAAGTGGAGGTCCTTGTCAAAAGAGCAGCCCTCAACTTTGGGGTGCTTGTGTCTTGCTGATTTTTAATTTTCCCAATTTATACCCCCATGAGTGGAAGTGCCCTATGCTCTCTAAGCTGTGTTTTTCAGATGTTTCAGGACACACCGTACACTTCTCCAGAGTGGCTGTTGGCAATTTACATCCCGCCCATCAGTGTAGCAAGGCTCCCATTTCTCCATGGCCTGTCCTGCATTTCTGGTTTTGACACTTTTTTCAGCATGGCCCTTTTGACCGATGGGAAGCGAGACTTCTCTGTAGCGCTGATTTGCCTTTCCAGGTTGCTTGGTTGGCCAAAAAGGGCGTATGCGTTTTTTCCTGAATATATTCAGGAAAAAACGCATACGCCCTTTTTGGCCAAGGGCATCATTGTCAACGTTTTGCCGCTTTTCATGTGCTTTAAAGGCGATTCGTATCTACCTCCTGAAATCTGTTTCGTGCAATTCTGCCTTGATTTCAAATCCTCTTCTTTGCCTTCCCTCAATATATTTGTGGATGAGAGTTATCATTTATAACTCTGCAGGTTTGTGAATTGCAGTGCCCTGAACCTCCATTTTACAACTCGCTTTTTTGGGAGCTGGCCGCAAAAGCGCAGGATGGCTTCAGGCCCTGTTCTGGTTCCGGGGGGCAGGCTGAGCCTGTGGTTAATTCTTCTTCCTGATGGGAAAATAGAGTGACCTGTGCCTGTCCCGACACCAAGAGCTAGTCTCTCGTTGGTTCCCCGTCTTCCCGTTCATCCTCAGGACAAATTGCAACCTGTACGGAACAGGAGGTTAAAGGTGCTGATGCTCCAAGTAGGGAGATTGCTAGTAAAGCGGCTGGAAAGGCGAACCCGGGCACAAGGAGATGAGAAATGAGGTGCGTTTTAGAAACCTTTCCCCATCACACGGTGTACCATCTTCTGGGTTTCTCATGCATGTTTTCGATGTAGGAAGATGCCCTTGAACCTGGAGATTTGGGACCCATGCGATGGGTACCACGCAGTATTACTTTAAAGGGTCTGCGTTTGCTCACCCAACCTCACCAAACCTCTCAGCCCCAAGAGTGTCCACCCTTATGTCTCATCCAGCTGTGGGTCTAGATATGGTCAATCCAGGTTGCATCACAGCCCCTGAACGCATTGTGTAAGAATTTCTCTCTCTTTCACTGTCGTTGTTTCATGGGTTTTTCAAAGTAATTTATTTTCATAATGGGGTTTAGCTGCTTTTCACTGCTGTGTTTATGTCGCTTTACACCCACTTGACACACTAACAGAGAGATATCAATACATAGGTTTTAAGATTATTACTAGTCAGATATATTCTTGTGCGGTGAATAGGGCGTGTTGAGTCCAGTTCTCTGAGCAAGGAGTAGGTCTTGTCTACTACATATTGGGTTTATGGAACAGTATCTGAGCTAATTTGATACCCTTGTTTTATGTATCACCCCACCTCACCTTTCCCGTTAAGCAGCCATAGTGTGTTTTCTGCATGTGTGACTCTGTTCTGTTTTGTAATTCAGTTCAAGTGTAACGGTTTTTACATTCCCTCTATCAGTGATACCTTATGAGAAGTGTCCTTTTCTGTGTGACTTATTTCACTTAGAATCGTCGTACCTAAATCCACTCATCATGCTGCTACTAACCTTATGACATTGATTTCATGGCTGAGTGATATTCCATTGTACATAAGGACCACAACTTCTTTATCCATTTTTCTCTTTCCTGGGATATTTAAGGTGGAATGAAGTGGAGGTCCTTGTCAACAGAGCAGCCCTCAACTTTGGGGTGCTTGTGTCTTGCTGATTTTTAATTTTCCCAATTTATAACCCCATGAGTGGAAGTGCCCTATGCTCTCTAAGCTGTGTTTTTCAGATGTTTCAGGACACACCGTACACTTCTCCAGAGTGGCTGTTGGCAATTTACATCCCGCCCATCAGTGTAGCAAGGCTCCCATTTCTCCATGGCCTGTCCTGCATTTCTGGTTTTGACACTTTTTTCAGCATGGCCCTTTTGACCGATGGGAAGCGAGACTTCTCTGTAGCGCTGATTTGCCTTTCCAGGTTGCTTGGTTGGCCAAAAAGGGCGTATGCGTTTTTTCCTGAATATATTCAGGAAAAAACGCATACGCCCTTTTTGGCCAAGGGCATCATTGTCAACGTTTTGCCGCTTTTCATGTGCTTTAAAGGCGATTCGTATCTACCTCCTGAAATCTGTTTCGTGCAATTCTGCCTTGATTTCAAATCCTCTTCTTTGCCTTCCCTCAATATATTTGTGGACGAGAGTTATCATTTATAACTCTGCAGGTTTGTGAATTGCAGTGCCCTGAACCTCCATTTTACAACTCGCTTTTTTGGGAGCTGGCCGCAAAAGCGCAGGATGGCTTCAGGCCCTGTTCTGGTTCCGGGGGGCAGGCTGAGCCTGTGGTTAATTCTTCTTCCTGATGGGAAAATAGAGTGACCTGTGCCTGTCCCGACACCAAGAGCTAGTCTCTCGTTGGTTCCCCGTCTTCCCGTTCATCCTCAGGACAAATTGCAACCTGTACGGAACAGGAGGTTAAAGGTGCTGATGCTCCAAGTAGGGAGATTGCTAGTAAAGCGGCTGGAAAGGCGAACCCGGGCACAAGGAGATGAGAAATGAGGTGCGTTTTAGAAACCTTTCCCCATCACACGGTGTACCATCTTCTGGGTTTCTCATGCATGTTTTCGATGTAGGAAGATGCCCTTGAACCTGGAGATTTGGGACCCATGCGATGGGTACCACGCAGTATTACTTTAAAGGGTCTGCGTTTGCTCACCCAACCTCACCAAACCTCTCAGCCCCAAGAGTGTCCACCCTTATGTCTCATCCAGCTGTGGGTCTAGATATGGTCAATCCAGGTTGCATCACAGCCCCTGAACGCATTGTGTAAGAATTTCTCTCTCTTTCACTGTCGTTGTTTCATGGGTTTTTCAAAGTAATTTATTTTCATAATGGGGTTTAGCTGCTTTTCACTGCTGTGTTTATGTCGCTTTACACCCACTTGACACACTAACAGAGAGATATCAATACATAGGTTTTAAGATTATTACTAGTCAGATATATTCTTGTGCGGTGAATAGGGCGTGTTGAGTCCAGTTCTCTGAGCAAGGAGTAGGTCTTGTCTACTACATATTGGGTTTATGGAACAGTATCTGAGCTAATTTGATACCCTTGTTTTATGTATCACCCCACCTCACCTTTCCCGTTAAGCAGCCATAGTGTGTTTTCTGCATGTGTGACTCTGTTCTGTTTTGTAATTCAGTTCAAGTGTAACGGTTTTTACATTCCCTCTATCAGTGATACCTTATGAGAAGTGTCCTTTTCTGTGTGACTTATTTCACTTAGAATCGTCGTACCTAAATCCACTCATCATGCTGCTACTAACCTTATGACATTGATTTCATGGCTGAGTGATATTCCATTGTACATAAGGACCACAACTTCTTTATCCATTTTTCTCTTTCCTGGGATATTTAAGGTGGAATGAAGTGGAGGTCCTTGTCAACAGAGCAGCCCTCAACTTTGGGGTGCTTGTGTCTTGCTGATTTTTAATTTTCCCAATTTATAACCCCATGAGTGGAAGTGCCCTATGCTCTCTAAGCTGTGTTTTTCAGATGTTTCAGGACACACCGTACACTTCTCCAGAGTGGCTGTTGGCAATTTACATCCCGCCCATCAGTGTAGCAAGGCTCCCATTTCTCCATGGCCTGTCCTGCATTTCTGGTTTTGACACTTTTTTCAGCATGGCCCTTTTGACCGATGGGAAGCGAGACTTCTCTGTAGCGCTGATTTGCCTTTCCAGGTTGCTTGGTTGGCCAAAAAGGGCGTATGCGTTTTTTCCTGAATATATTCAGGAAAAAACGCATACGCCCTTTTTGGCCAAGGGCATCATTGTCAACGTTTTGCCGCTTTTCATGTGCTTTAAAGGCGATTCGTATCTACCTCCTGAAATCTGTTTCGTGCAATTCTGCCTTGATTTCAAATCCTCTTCTTTGCCTTCCCTCAATATATTTGTGGACGAGAGTTATCATTTATAACTCTGCAGGTTTGTGAATTGCAGTGCCCTGAACCTCCATTTTACAACTCGCTTTTTTGGGAGCTGGCCGCAAAAGCGCAGGATGGCTTCAGGCCCTGTTCTGGTTCCGGGGGGCAGGCTGAGCCTGTGGTTAATTCTTCTTCCTGATGGGAAAATAGAGTGACCTGTGCCTGTCCCGACACCAAGAGCTAGTCTCTCGTTGGTTCCCCGTCTTCCCGTTCATCCTCAGGACAAATTGCAACCTGTACGGAACAGGAGGTTAAAGGTGCTGATGCTCCAAGTAGGGAGATTGCTAGTAAAGCGGCTGGAAAGGCGAACCCGGGCACAAGGAGATGAGAAATGAGGTGCGTTTTAGAAACCTTTCCCCATCACACGGTGTACCATCTTCTGGGTTTCTCATGCATGTTTTCGATGTAGGAAGATGCCCTTGAACCTGGAGATTTGGGACCCATGCGATGGGTACCACGCAGTATTACTTTAAAGGGTCTGCGTTTGCTCACCCAACCTCACCAAACCTCTCAGCCCCAAGAGTGTCCACCCTTATGTCTCATCCAGCTGTGGGTCTAGATATGGTCAATCCAGGTTGCATCACAGCCCCTGAACTCATTGTGTAAGAATTTCTCTCTCTTTCACTGTCGTTGTTTCATGGGTTTTTCAAAGTAATTTATTTTCATAATGGGGTTTAGCTGCTTTTCACGGCTGTGTTTATGCCGCTTTACACCCACTTGACACACTAACAGAGAGATATCAATACATAGGTTTTAAGATTATTACTAGTCAGATATATTCTTGTGCGGTGAATAGGGCGTGTTGAGTCCAGTTCTCTGAGCAAGGAGTAGGTCTTGTCTACTACATATTGGGTTTATGGAACGGTATCTGAGCTAATTTGATACCCTTGTTTTATGTATCACCCCACCTCACCTTTCCCGTTAAGCAGCCATAGTCTGTTTTCTGCATGTGTGACTCTGTTCTGTTTTGTAATTCAGTTCAAGTGTAACGGTTTTTACATTCCCTCTAAAAGTGATACCTTATGAGAAGTGTCCTTTTCTGTGTGACTTATTTCAGTTAGAATCGTCGTACCTAAATCCACTCATCATGCTGCTACTAACCTTATGACATTGATTTCATGGCTGAGTGATATTCCATTGTACATAAGGACCACAACTTCTTTATCCATTTTTCTCTTTCCTGGGATATTTAAGGTGGAATGAAGTGGAGGTCCTTGTCAACAGAGCAGCCCTCAACTTTGGGGTGCTTGTGTCTTGCTGATTTTTAATTTTCCCAATTTATACCCCCATGAGTGGAAGTGCCCTATGCTCTCTAAGCTGTGTTTTTCAGATGTTTCAGGACACACCGTACACTTCTCCAGAGTGGCTGTTGGCAATTTACATCCCGCCCATCAGTGTAGCAAGGCTCCCATTTCTCCATGGCCTGTCCTGCATTTCTGGTTTTGACACTTTTTTCAGCATGGCCCTTTTGACCGATGGGAAGCGAGACTTCTCTGTAGCGCTGATTTGCCTTTCCAGGTTGCTTGGTTGGCCAAAAAGGGCGTATGCGTTTTTTCCTGAATATATTCAGGAAAAAACGCATACGCCCTTTTTGGCCAAGGGCATCATTGTCAACGTTTTGCCGCTTTTCATGTGCTTTAAAGGCGATTCGTATCTACCTCCTGAAATCTGTTTCGTGCAATTCTGCCTTGATTTCAAATCCTCTTCTTTGCCTTCCCTCAATATATTTGTGGATGAGAGTTATCATTTATAACTCTGCAGGTTTGTGAATTGCAGTGCCCTGAACCTCCATTTTACAACTCGCTTTTTTGGGAGCTGGCCGCAAAAGCGCAGGATGGCTTCAGGCCCTGTTCTGGTTCCGGGGGGCAGGCTGAGCCTGTGGTTAATTCTTCTTCCTGATGGGAAAATAGAGTGACCTGTGCCTGTCCCGACACCAAGAGCTAGTCTCTCGTTGGTTCCCCGTCTTCCCGTTCATCCTCAGGACAAATTGCAACCTGTACGGAACAGGAGGTTAAAGGTGCTGATGCTCCAAGTAGGGAGATTGCTAGTAAAGCGGCTGGAAAGGCGAACCCGGGCACAAGGAGATGAGAAATGAGGTGCGTTTTAGAAACCTTTCCCCATCACACGGTGTACCATCTTCTGGGTTTCTCATGCATGTTTTCGATGTAGGAAGATGCCCTTGAACCTGGAGATTTGGGACCCATGCGATGGGTACCACGCAGTATTACTTTAAAGGGTCTGCGTTTGCTCACCCAACCTCACCAAACCTCTCAGCCCCAAGAGTGTCCACCCTTATGTCTCATCCAGCTGTGGGTCTAGATATGGTCAATCCAGGTTGCATCACAGCCCCTGAACGCATTGTGTAAGAATTTCTCTCTCTTTCACTGTCGTTGTTTCATGGGTTTTTCAAAGTAATTTATTTTCATAATGGGGTTTAGCTGCTTTTCACTGCTGTGTTTATGTCGCTTTACACCCACTTGACACACTAACAGAGAGATATCAATACATAGGTTTTAAGATTATTACTAGTCAGATATATTCTTGTGCGGTGAATAGGGCGTGTTGAGTCCAGTTCTCTGAGCAAGGAGTAGGTCTTGTCTACTACATATTGGGTTTATGGAACGGTATCTGAGCTAATTTGATACCCTTGTTTTATGTATCACCCCACCTCACCTTTCCCGTTAAGCAGCCATAGTGTGTTTTCTGCATGTGTGACTCTGTTCTGTTTTGTAATTCAGTTCAACTGTAACGGTTTTTACATTCCCTCTATCAGTGATACCTTATGAGAAGTGTCCTTTTCTGTGTGACTTATTTCACTTAGAATCGTCGTACCTAAATCCACTCATCATGCTGCTACTAACCTTATGACATTGATTTCATGGCTGAGTGATATTCCATTGTACATAAGGACCACAACTTCTTTATCCATTTTTCTCTTTCCTGGGATATTTAAGGTGGAATGAAGTGGAGGTCCTTGTCAACAGAGCAGCCCTAAACTTTGGGGTGCTTGTGTCTTGCTGATTTTTCATTTTCCCAATTTATACCCCCATGAGTGGAAGTGCCCTATGCTCTCTAAGCTGTGTTTTTCAGATGTTTCAGGACACACCGTACACTTCTCCAGAGTGGCTGTTGGCAATTTACATCCCGCCCATCAGTGTAGCAAGGCTCTCATTTCTCCATGGCCTGTCCTGCATTTCTGGTTTTGACACTTTTTTCAGCATGGCCCTTTTGACCGATGGGAAGCGAGACTTCTTTGTAGCGCTGATTTGCCTTTCCAGGTTGCTTGGTTGGCCAAAAAGGGCGTATGCGTTTTTTCCTGAATATATTCAGGAAAAAACGCATACGCCCTTTTTGGCCAAGGGCATCATTGTCAACATTTTGCTGCTTTTCATGTGCTTTAAAGGCGATTCGAATCTACCTCCTGAAATCTGTTTCCTGCAATTCTGCCTTGATTTCAAATCCTCTTCTTTGCCTTCCCTCAATATATTTGTGGACGAGAGTTATCATTTATAACTCTGCAGGTTTGTGAATTGCAGTGCCCTGAACCTCCATTTTACAACTCGCTTTTTTGGGAGCTGGCCGCAAAAGCGCAGGATGGCTTCAGGCCCTGTTCTGGTTCCGGGGGGCAGGCTGAGCCTGTGGTTAATTCTTCTTCCTGATGGGAAAATAGAGTGACCTGTGCCTGTCCCAACACCAAGAGCTAGTCTCTCGTTGGTTCCCCGTCTTCCCGTTCATCCTCAGGACAAATTGCAACCTGTACGGAACAGGAGGTTAAAGGTGCTGATGCTCCAAGTAGGGAGATTGCTAGTAAAGCGGCTGGAATGGCGAACCCGGGCACAAGGAGATGAGAAGTGAGGTGCGTTTTAGAAACCTTTCCCCATCACACGGTGTACCATCTTCTGGGTTTCTCATGCATGTTTTCGATGTAGGAAGATGCCCTTGAACCTGGAGATTTGGGACCCATGCAATGGGTACCACGCCGTATTACTTTAAAGGGTCTGCATTTGCTCACCCAACCTCACCAAACCTCTCAGCCCCAAGAGTGTCCACCCTTATGTCTCATCCAGCTGTGGGTCTAGATATGGTCAATCCAGGTTGCATCACAGCCCCTGAACTCATTGTGTAAGAATTTCTCTCTCTTTCACTGTCGTTGTTTCATGGGTTTTTCAAAGTAATTTATTTTCATAATGGGGTTTAGCTGCTTTTCACGGCTGTGTTTATGCCGCTTTACACCCACTTGACACACTAACAGAGAGATATCAATACATAGGTTTTAAGATTATTACTAGTCAGATATATTCTTGTGCGGTGAATAGGGCGTGTTGAGTCCAGTTCTCTGAGCAAGGAGTAGGTCTTGTCTACTACATATTGGGTTTATGGAACGGTATCTGAGCTAATTTGATACCCTTGTTTTATGTATCACCCCACCTCACCTTTCCCGTTAAGCAGCCATAGTCTGTTTTCTGCATGTGTGACTCTGTTCTGTTTTGTAATTCAGTTCAAGTGTAACGGTTTTTACATTCCCTCTAAAAGTGATACCTTATGAGAAGTGTCCTTTTCTGTGTGACTTATTTCAGTTAGAATCGTCGTACCTAAATCCACTCATCATGCTGCTACTAACCTTATGACATTGATTTCATGGCTGAGTGATATTCCATTGTACATAAGGACCACAACTTCTTTATCCATTTTTCTCTTTCCTGGGATATTTAAGGTGGAATGAAGTGGAGGTCCTTGTCAACAGAGCAGCCCTCAACTTTGGGGTGCTTGTGTCTTGCTGATTTTTCATTTTCCCAATTTATACCCCCATGAGTGGAAGTGCCCTATGCTCTCTAAGCTGTGTTTTTCAGATGTTTCAGGACACACCGTACACTTCTCCAGAGTGGCTGTTGGCAATTTACATCCCGCCCATCAGTGTAGCAAGGCTCCCATTTCTCCATGGCCTGTCCTGCATTTCTGGTTTTGACACTTTTTTCAGCATGGCCCTTTTGACCGATGGGAAGCGAGACTTCTCTGTAGCGCTGATTTGCCTTTCCAGGTTGCTTGGTTGGCCAAAAAGGGCGTATGCGTTTTTTCCTGAATATATTCAGGAAAAAACGCATACGCCCTTTTTGGCCAAGGGCATCATTGTCAACGTTTTGCCGCTTTTCATGTGCTTTAAAGGCGATTCGTATCTACCTCCTGAAATCTGTTTCGTGCAATTCTGCCTTGATTTCAAATCCTCTTCTTTGCCTTCCCTCAATATATTTGTGGATGAGAGTTATCATTTATAACTCTGCAGGTTTGTGAATTGCAGTGCCCTGAACCTCCATTTTACAACTCGCTTTTTTGGGAGCTGGCCGCAAAAGCGCAGGATGGCTTCAGGCCCTGTTCTGGTTCCGGGGGGCAGGCTGAGCCTGTGGTTAATTCTTCTTCCTGATGGGAAAATAGAGTGACCTGTGCCTGTCCCGACACCAAGAGCTAGTCTCTCGTTGGTTCCCCGTCTTCCCGTTCATCCTCAGGACAAATTGCAACCTGTACGGAACAGGAGGTTAAAGGTGCTGATGCTCCAAGTAGGGAGATTGCTAGTAAAGCGGCTGGAAAGGCGAACCCGGGCACAAGGAGATGAGAAATGAAGTGCGTTTTAGAAACCTTTCCCCATCACACGGTGTACCATCTTCTGGGTTTCTCATGCATGTTTTCGATGTAGGAAGATGCCCTTGAACCTGGAGATTTGGGACCCATGCGATGGGTACCACGCAGTATTACTTTAAAGGGTCTGCGTTTGCTCACCCAACCTCACCAAACCTCTCAGCCCCAAGAGTGTCCACCCTTATGTCTCATCCAGCTGTGGGTCTAGATATGGTCAATCCAGGTTGCATCACAGCCCCTGAACGCATTGTGTAAGAATTTCTCTCTCTTTCACTGTCGTTGTTTCATGGGTTTTTCAAAGTAATTTATTTTCATAATGGGGTTTAGCTGCTTTTCACTGCTGTGTTTATGTCGCTTTACACCCACTTGACACACTAACAGAGAGATATCAATACATAGGTTTTAAGATTATTACTAGTCAGATATATTCTTGTGCGGTGAATAGGGCGTGTTGAGTCCAGTTCTCTGAGCAAGGAGTAGGTCTTGTCTATTACATATTGGGTTTATGGAACGGTATCTGAGCTAATTTGATACCCTTGATTTATGTATCACCCCACCTCACCTTTCCCGTTAAGCAGCCATAGTGTGTTTTCTGCATGTGTGACTCTGTTCTGTTTTGTAATTCAGTTCAAGTGTAACGGTTTTTACATTCCCTCTATCAGTGATACCTTATGAGAAGTGTCCTTTTCTGTGTGACTTATTTCACTTAGAATCGTCGTACCTAAATCCACTCATCATGCTGCTACTAACCTTATGACATTGATTTCATGGCTGAGTGATATTCCATTGTACATAAGGACCACAACTTCTTTATCCATTTTTCTCTTTCCTGGGATATTTAAGGTGGAATGAAGTGGAGGTCCTTGTCAACAGAGCAGCCCTCAACTTTGGGGTGCTTGTGTCTTGCTGATTTTTCATTTTCCCAATTTATAACCCCATGAGTGGAAGTGCCCTATGCTCTCTAAGCTGTGTTTTTCAGATGTTTCAGGACACACCGTACACTTCTCCAGAGTGGCTGTTGGCAATTTACATCCCGCCCATCAGTGTAGCAAGGCTCCCATTTCTCCATGGCCTGTCCTGCATTTCTGGTTTTGACACTTTTTTCAGCATGGCCCTTTTGACCGATGGGAAGCGAGACTTCTCTGTAGCGCTGATTTGCCTTTCCAGGTTGCTTGGTTGGCCAAAAAGGGCGTATGCGTTTTTTCCTGAATATATTCAGGAAAAAACGCATACGCCCTTTGTGGCCAAGGGCATCATTGTCAACGTTTTGCCGCTTTTCATGTGCTTTAAAGGCGATTCGTATCTACCTCCTGAAATCTGTTTCGTGCAATTCTGCCTTGATTTCAAATCCTCTTCTTTGCCTTCCCTCAATATATTTGTGGACGAGAGTTATCATTTATAACTCTGCAGGTTTGTGAATTGCAGTGCCCTGAACCTCCATTTTACAACTCGCTTTTTTGGGAGCTGGCCGCAAAAGCGCAGGATGGCTTCAGGCCCTGTTCTGGTTCCGGGGGGCAGGCTGAGCCTGTGGTTAATTCTTCTTCCTGATGGGAAAATAGAGTGACCTGTGCCTGTCCCGACACCAAGAGCTAGTCTCTCGTTGGTTCCCCGTCTTCCCGTTCATCCTCAGGACAAATTGCAACCTGTACGGAACAGGAGGTTAAAGGTGCTGATGCTCCAAGTAGGGAGATTGCTAGTAAAGCGGCTGGAAAGGCGAACCCGGGCACAAGGAGATGAGAAATGAGGTGCGTTTTAGAAACCTTTCCCCATCACACGGTGTACCATCTTCTGGGTTTCTCATGGATGTTTTCGATGTAGGAAGATGCCCTTGAACCTGGAGATTTGGGACCCATGCGATGGGTACCACGCAGTATTACTTTAAAGGGTCTGCGTTTGCTCACCCAACCTCACCAAACCTCTCAGCCCCAAGAGTGTCCACCCTTATGTCTCATCCAGCTGTGGGTCTAGATATGGTCAATCCAGGTTGCATCACAGCCCCTGAACGCATTGTGTAAGAATTTCTCTCTCTTTCACTGTCGTTGTTTCATGGGTTTTTCAAAGTAATTTATTTTCATAATGGGGTTTAGCTGCTTTTCACTGCTGTGTTTATGCCACTTTACAACCACTTGACACACTAACAGAGAGATATCAATACATAGGTTTTAAGATTATTACTAGTCAGATATATTCTTGTGCGGTGAATAGGGCGTGTTGAGTCCAGTTCTCTGAGCAAGGAGTAGGTCTTGTCTACTACATATTGGGTTTATGGAACGGTATCTGAGCTAATTTGATACCCTTGTTTTATGTATCACCCCACCTCACCTTTCCCGTTAAGCAGCCATAGTGTGTTTTCTGCATGTGTGACTCTGTTCTGTTTTGTAATTCAGTTCAAGTGTAACGGTATTTACATTCCCTCTATCAGTGATACCTTATGAGAAGTGTCCTTTTCTGTGTGACTTATTTTACTTAGAATCGTCGTACCTAAATCCACTCATCATGCTGCTACTAACCTTATGACATTGATTTCATGGCTGAGTGATATTCCATTGTACATAAGGACCACAACTTCTTTATCCATTTTTCTCTTTCCTGGGATATTTAAGGTGGAATGAAGTGGAGGTCCTTGTCAACAGAGCAGCCCTCAACTTTGGGGTGCTTGTGTCTTGCTGATTTTTAATTTTCCCAATTTATACCCCCATGAGTGGAAGTGCCCTATGCTCTCTAAGCTGTGTTTTTCAGATGTTTCAGGACACACCGTACACTTCTCCAGAGTGGCTGTTGGCAATTTACATCCCGCCCATCAGTGTAGCAAGGCTCCCATTTCTCCATGGCCTGTCCTGCATTTCTGGTTTTGACACTTTTTTCAGCATGGCCCTTTTGACCGATGGGAAGCGAGACTTCTCTGTAGCGCTGATTTGCCTTTCCAGGTTGCTTGGTTGGCCAAAAAGGGCGTATGCGTTTTTTCCTGAATATATTCAGGAAAAAACGCATACGCCCTTTTTGGCCAAGGGCATCATTGTCAACGTTTTGCCGCTTTTCATGTGCTTTAAAGGCGATTCGTATCTACCTCCTGAAATCTGTTTCATGCAATTCTGCCTTGATTTCAAATCCTCTTCTTTGCCTTCCCTCAATATATTTGTGGACGAGAGTTATCATTTATAACTCTGCAGGTTTGTGAATTGCAGTGCCCTGAACCTCCATTTTACAACTCGCTTTTTTGGGAGCTGGCCGCAAAAGCGCAGGATGGCTTCAGGCCCTGTTCTGGTTCCGGGGGGCAGGCTGAGCCTGTGGTTAATTCTTCTTCCTGATGGGAAAATAGAGTGACCTGTGCCTGTCCCGACACCAAGAGCTAGTCTCTCGTTGGTTCCCCGTCTTCCCGTTCATCCTCAGGACAAATTGCAACCTGTACGGAACAGGAGGTTAAAGGTGCTGATGCTCCAAGTAGGGAGATTGCTAGTAAAGCGGCTGGAAAGGCGAACCCGGGCACAAGGAGATGAGAAATGAGGTGCGTTTTAGAAACCTTTCCCCATCACACGGTGTACCATCTTCTGGGTTTCTCATGCATGTTTTCGATGTAGGAAGATGCCCTTGAACCTGGAGATTTGGGACCCATGCGATGGGTACCACACAGTATTACTTTAAAGGGTCTGCGTTTGCTCACCCAACCTCACCAAACCTCTCAGCCCCAAGAGTGTCCACCCTTATGTCTCATCCAGCTGTGGGTCTAGATATGGTCAATCCAGGTTGCATCACAGCCCCTGAACGCATTGTGTAAGAATTTCTCTCTCTTTCACTGTCGTTGTTTCATGGGTTTTTCAAAGTAATTTATTTTCATAATGGGGTTTAGCTGCTTTTCACTGCTGTGTTTATGCCACTTTACACCCACTTGACACACTAACAGAGAGATATCAATACATAGGTTTTACGATTATTACTAGTCAGATATATTCTTGTGCGGTGAATAGGGCATGTTGAGTCCAGTTCTCTGAGCAAGGAGTAGGTCTTG